>NC_048219.1:156195101-156239972 GCF_002007445.2 Ailuropoda melanoleuca
CCTTGCAGCTGGACTGCGCTCCGCTCCGCACCCGGCCGCCCTGACGCCAGCCGGCGCCCCGCCGGGCAGCGACGGCTCCGGGAGCTTCGGGGACCGCCCAGGGCACGCAGCCCGCCCAGCGCCGGATGCCTCCCCGGCCCCGGCGACGTCCCGAGGGGCGACGGGCGATGTGTTGTGTAAGTGAACACCTGGGAGGTGGGCGACCGGCGTGTGTGTCCGTCGGTCTCGGCTCGTCAGCTTTGCCCTTTGGGTTTTTCAGCGGCAGAAAGCTGGGAGTCGCAGGCGGCTTGAATTCAAGCAGCCCCCTCGGGGCCAGCTGCCTCGGATAGAGCCTCACGTCTGTCTGCCCATTGAGGAGCGTGAGCCCCCGCCCCTTCCACCTGGTTCTGAGCCCCAAGTTAAAGATACTGCATTATGAGCTGCAGTTTCCTTCTTCCTCCTTCCTACTTGAAGAGAGACTGAAGATTTTCAGGTAAAAGATTTGCCTGTAAACATTTAATTTGTTTGCCAAGCTGTCAGGCTTCTGCTCCGAATGACCTATGATGAGCAAAGTATTCGCGCTTGTGCTCTTTAGAGCTGTGGGAGGCCGAATCTAGGGGTGAATTATACTGCAAATGGGGAAAAAAATCGGAGTAGATCTGTAAGATCCTTCAGCCGTTAGCTAAGGGATCTGAGAGCAGATCAGAACAATAGGAGTTGTTTCTCTTCTGTTTTCCTGTCTGCTCTCTCCCTATCCTTGATGGAAATAAATTAACATAAAATTATAAGCGAGTAAATGTTCCCATCAAAGACTCCATCTTTTTAGGATCTGGTGTATGTGGTATTTACCCTAGACAAAGTTGTGATTAAGGATTCAGAGGAATAAAGAATCTACTTTTATTATGACAGTATAAATCACGTCATGATCAACAGTTGAATATACGTTTTTTTCCTTTGGATTAGGTCGTTTTCAAGTACCTGATATAGCTGCCATATATAGATGGGAAATAACATTATTTAACTCTTGTGTTTGACACGTTCAGCAGAATGGTCTGGAAAAACAGTATCTGCAGCTTTTAACTTTCTTGTTTTGCCATCAAACAAAAATTGCCAAAATTACCTATTAGGCCTACAATGTTATAGCAAAAGGGTACTTTAAAATCATAGACCAACCTCTAATCCATTTTAATATCTCCTCTATAGCATTTCTGACAGGACACATTTTCACCAAACACTTCAGTGACAGGGAGCTCATGACTTTGGAGGTATCCCTTCTTTCTGTTACGGTTAGTAAGACTTTGTTTACCCTGAAATGACAACTGCTTCCTTGGACCTGTTTCTCATTAATCTTACTTTTGCTAGTAGTCCTCCAACTTGTGAAATTATATGGAAAAATTTTCAGCAGAGATGATCTAAAACTTCCATCCATTTGAAAAGAGTCTATGTCCAAAAAATTGTTAAGAAATGAAAAGTCTAAGTGGTACAGAGTTAAGACTTTTGGCCCCCTTACCTGATAGCTTTTCAGAGCCCCGAGCTTCAACTTCCTGTCTGTAAAATGGGAATGATAATATACTCAAGCTACCTAGAGAATTATCGTGAGGATTAAAAGAGATCATGTACATAAAGTACTTAGTACAGGTACCTAGAAGTCAGTAAATATTATCTTCACTAAATAATCATTGCTCTTATGTTTCCTTCCTTCCTTAAGACCCTTCTCTGTGCTGAAAACCCTTAGCCCCAAATTAAATTCCGTAATTCGATCTATCTGAACAGTGCAGAGTGCACTGTTATCTTCAAACTGAATCATCTAACACTTAATTGCCTTATGTAGTAAATACACCACAGTTGACTAAAACTCTCACCATCACCAGCTTCTCCACCCCCCCCACGTTGCTATCAAGGTAGGCTTTCTTAACTTTTTAATTATATACTTAAAATTTTCTTGAACATTTTTTTCTCTCGTGTTATTTTAAGGCTCTCTCCAGTTTCCAGTTTCCTAAGTATGTTTTAATCTTGACTGTGGCATTCATCATGTTAGTTGTACCTTCTAGTTTTATGTCACCTGCACATTTGGTGAGTTTGTTCACCATTCAAGTCATTAATAATTTAGGAAACAGTTCCTTTCACCATGGTGTCTCCCCTAGAAGCCCGTGTGGCAGAGTGGAAAATGGTCCTGAACTTTTGGAGGCTGGTTTTAGAGCTTGGCATGACACTTAACTAGCTTTGTGACCTTGAGAAACTGATTTTCCATATCAATAAAATCAGGTTAGTAACATCTACTTTTCAGGGTGCTTGTTAGAATTCAAAGTAATTTACTGAAAGTACCAGGTGCAGATCTGGTTGGGAACATAGTTGGCATTTGGGAGATACTGCTGAGACCAGTCAATGGTCAGCTGAACTCCATTAGCACTGTCCTCATTAATCAAACTATTCTAGCCTACAGGTCAGTCTTCTTTGTAAGATATTGTGAGGAAAATTTCAATCAAATGTTTTGCTAAAAATAAACATCTTGAGTATCCCTAATCTATCACAAAAGAAAATGATGTTAGTTTAAAAATGACTAATTCTTAGTGAAATTCTGGCTTCTAGAAATCTCCAGTCTTTTCCCTCTAAATACTCCCTGTTTACTGATTAAATCTTGAATTTTGCCAGAAATTAATATTAAACTAACTGGTCTGTAATACTTAGGAATTCTAATTTCCTTCTGTTTTGGATTTTGAAAAAAAATGGGGAAAAAGAAAGTGTTTGAGTCTCTAGCTTCATGAGATGTCCCTCCTTCTTCATGTTTTCCAAAGGTTGTCAAAATATTTCTGTGCTTATATCTGCAGGCTCTCCCTGGACTATAATTCAGTAGAATTTGAAGACATGAATTCTTACAAAGTGACCTCTTCTGCTTGTACCTTGGTTCTATCTTAATGAGGTTTCTTCTGTCCTTTCCTGCATAAAATCATTTGCTTTTAAGAAAGCAAAATAGTTGCTGAGAAGTTCTGGGGTTTTATTTTTTATTATTTTTTATTATTTTTTCTAATTAATATACCACCTGCCCTTGGATTTGAGAATTTTCTTTTAACTGGATCCTGTCTTCCATAGTGAGTGTACTTATGAACAGCATGCAGCAGTTCAGTGGGGGGAAAATACAACCGATCATGTTGAAATTATAATGTTGAAAGTTTGGCGAGAGTCATAAGTAAGTCTAGTCAGTGTCTGATGTTGAGAGAGCCTGTACTTTAAGACCTAATTTATTGCTTATGAATTAAAAGTTACGAAATTAAGGCTGTGTTAGGAAAATTCCTCTAATCTTCTAGGTTCTTTGGCTGATAAATTGATGTAAGACAAATTAACAGGAGAAAAACAAATTTAATTACGTCTGTACAGGAGCCCCATGAGAGTATGAGATCCAGTAATAAGTTGGGCAATTGAGGCTTATGTGCCATCCTGAGCTAAGGAACAGGATAGGGGCCTGAGGTTAAAGGAGAGGAGGGTGACAGGATGATAAGAAGTGCAGACATTTGGCAACTAGATGTTTGTCTGCCTTATAGATAGGTCCTTCAGATAAAAATTATCTCTGGTTATAATAGCTCTCTTTCTAAACCAGGCTCCCTATCTCAATTCTTTTGAGTAGTTAAAGGAGAGGTCAAAGTTTTCTTGAATCCGCTGGGATTCTTGATTGCCTTCTGGCTCAAAATAATCTGCATGGAAAGTGACCTAATTTGAAGTCATGCATTCTGCTCCCCTTCAGATGTTTCACAAAAGGCTCAAGGTAACATAAATTAGGGAAGCTGGATGGGTGCTAGACACAAGGGAGTGACAGAGCCCTGTGAACTGCGGAGTGAATGCCCTGCTTAGAACTATTCTAATTCAGAACAGTTTAAACATTGCACCAGCCAAGCAAAACACCAGCCCAACATTATCATGAGTTTGTGGACTTAGCTTTAAAGTGCCCTGAAAGAAATAAAACTCGGTACAGTTCAGTTTTATTCCCAACATCTAACACGCTTTGAAGCACACGGATATTTAATAGCCAAGCTTTACATTTATTAAGTGCCTCAACGTAAGAACTGTTCTGTGCAAAATAACACAAGGAGAAATGATATTGCCTTTGAGGAATATTTAATCTCATTTGGGGAGACAGCACTTAAAAATTAGACCAATGAACTGGACATCAGTTCAAAAAGAGAATTCTGAGTAAGAGTTGGAGGAGTTCCAGGAAGTCTGCACAAAGGAGATGGGGCTTCCCTAGCCATGAAGATAGTACAGATTTAATTTAAGTGAGGAAGGGGGAAGGAGTGCTGGGTGGAGATAAGGGAGAGGTGGTGTGTTTCAACATAAGGGCAGCTAGAGGGAAAAATGAGCATGGGTGTGTGCAGTAGGGAGAATAACTTGATAGGAAAGGAAATTTCCTGGGATTAGTGAGAAATTAAATCCAATAGGTAAAAAGAGGGCTCTTAAAAATGTTTAAATTAAATGTACCTCTGCCCCCACCTCACCCCCAGCCCCCAACTCCACCCTAAAATAGTGTACCATCAGCTACAGAAAATAGGAACTCTATAATGACTCCTTAGGAGTGTGGTGTATGTATCATGATAGAATGATGAAACTTTAAATAGCAAAAGTTTCTGAATTCATGATCTTTGACTTAGAATCTGAGTGGATCGGGGGGCGCCTGGGTGGCACAGCGGTTAAAGCGTCTGCCTTCGGCTCAGGGCGTGATCCCAGCGTTCTGGGATCGAGCCCCACATCAGGCTCTTCTGCTATGAGCCTGCTTCTTCCTCTCCCACTCCCCCTGCTTGTGTTCCCTCTCTCGCTGGCTGTCTCTATCTCTGTCGAATAAATAAAAAAAATCTTTTAAAAAAAAAAAAAAAAAAAAAAGAATCTGAGTGGATCGGACACTGTGTTTTCCCATATCTCCACAAAAGAATAAGAGTTCTTTTAAGTATTCAGAAGTACATATACTACTGTCTAGAATTTAATTCAGTGCATAGCACTTAATACACTTAATTTATTATTTATGCCTCCTATTTGTTCTAAAATATTTAGTTTCACTATGTAACATAAAGACTAATCTTGAATCTGTAGGGAAGGAGAAAAACTCTTCCTGTATCCTTTTAGGTTCATTGGCTGGGTCTGCAAATCAAACTGATGATAGATTAACAGGAGAAAGAAAAAAAAACAATTACCCATGTACCCTTGGGGGTCACAAAGAAATGTGCTTCAGGGAAACACAACTGGAGACTTATATATCATCTTAAGAAAGGGTGATACATTGTGGAAAAGAGGCTAGACAAAGGAAAAGGGGTTTGGGGCTCCTGGGTTGGAGGTAAGTTATGGAAAGTGACTAGGAAATGTATGATAAATAAGGATTGTTTATTAAGGTTTGTTAAGCAGATAAAAAGTCTCTGGAGTAGTTCTTGTAAAGGAGGTGGAGACAGCTTTACAAAGGGGACTGCTTTTTGACAAAGAGGGTGTACAGAGAGCTAATTGCCTTTGGCTCAAAACAACCCTTGTACCATTGTGGCATATTTTGGGATGGCAAACTCTGCCCTTCAAGTTCCTCAGTGGCATTTGAGGTAAATAAAATTTAATGGCTCAGAAAAATGTCAGTTAAGATAATTTGATCCATTAAAATGACTAAGATTTAGGTATTTTGGATCAACTTTGATTAGAAACTACTTATTAAAGTTCAGGCTTGAGTAAGGCAGAGTCTCTACCCTCCATGAATTCATAGGCATGTGAGAGACAAATATACCATCCATCCCAGACGCACTCATATTGTAATAGAATTACACAAGGATTGACACTGTTAGGATTGTTTTGGAATATATGGCTTCAACCTTTGAGGAAGATTTTGAGATTGGGGAATCTCATGTGTTTCTAGTGGGTTAGACTTTCATGGACGGATGGGATTGGGAAAACTGTTCAGAACATGGAAGTGAGTTATCCAAAGCAATCAGCTCAAATGCCAGCTTTTCCTTCCTTTTCAATTTTTTCTTCCTTCTTCTTACCTCATTATCAATTCAGTAATGATCTTATATTAATAGTAGCAGAATAGCTGCTGCATTTCTATAATGCTTTCTGTTTTTCCTAACCAATTTTATACATTACCCAGTGCTCATGATGATACATGTACTCTTAATACCCTTACCTTTCACCCATCCCTCCCACCTCACCTTTGATAATCATTAATTCTCTATAATTAAAAGTCTGGTTTTTTTTCTTTGTTTTGTTTCTTAAAAACCACATATTTGTGAAATCATGTTGTCTTTCTCTAAATGCTTTATCTAAGCATTATACTCTCTACATCCATCTATGTTGTTGCAAATGGTGAGATTCCATTCCTCTTTATGGTGGGGTAATACTCCATTGTACATATATACACCACATCTCCTTTATCCATCATCTATTGATGGAAACTTAGGTTGATTCCACAATTTAGCTGTTATAAATAATGCTGTAATAAACATAGGAATGCATATATCTTAGTGTTTTCATGTTCTTTGGGTAAATACCCAGTAGTGGATCATATGGTAGTTTTATTTTTAATATTTTGAGGAACCTCCATACTGAGGAACCTCCACAGTGGCTACACCAGTTTGTATTCCCCCCAACAGTGCACAGGAGTTCCTTTTACTCCACATCCTCACAACACTTGTTGTTTCTTGTGTTTTTAATTTTAGCCATTCTGACAGGGGTGAAGTGATATCTTATTGTTTTGATTTGCATTTCTCTGATGATTAGTGGTGTTATGGCCAATGTCAGACAAATTACAGATTACTGCCTGTGCTCTTTTCTAGGATTTTTATGGTTTCAGGTCTCACATTCAGGTCCTTAATCCATTTTTAGTTTATTTTTGCGTGTGGTGTAAGAAAGTGGTCCGATTTCATTCTTTTGCATATATCTGTCCAGTGTTCCCAGTACCCATTGTTGAGGAGACTGTCTTTTTCTCTTTGGATATATATATATATATTTTAAGATTTTATTTATTTATTTGACAGAGATAGAGACAGCCAGGGAGAGAGGGAACACAAGCAGGGGGAGTGGGAGAGGAAGAAGCAGGCTCCCGGCGGAAGAGCCTGACATGGGGCTCGATTCCAGAACTCTGGGATCACGCCCTGAGCCAAAGGGCTTAACGACTGAGCCACCCAGGTGCCCCATCTCTTTGGATATTCTTGCCTCCTTTGTCAAAGATTAATTGACCATACTTCTGGGTTTATTTCTGGGTTTTCTATTCTGTTCTATGATTTATGTGTCTTTTTTTTGTGCCAATACCTACTGGTTCAATTACTACAGCTCTGTAGTGTAACTTGAAATCTGGGATTGTGTTACCTTCAATTTTGTTTTTCATTTTCAAGATTGCTGTTCTTATTTGGAGCCTTTTGTGATTCCATACAAATTTTAGGCTTTTTCTAGTTCTGTGAAAAATGCTATTGATATTTTGATGGGAATTACATTAAATCTGTAGGTTGCTGTGGGTAGTATAGACATTTTAACAATATTTGTTCTTCCAATCCATGAGCATGGAATGTCTTTCCATTTGTATCATCTTCAATTTCTTTCATTAATGCTTTACAGTTTTCAGAGTACAGGTCTTTCACCTCTTTGGTTAAGTTTATGCCTAGGTATTTTATTATTTTTGATGGAATTGTAAATGAGATTGTTTTCTTAATTTCTCTTGCTGCTACTGCTTCACTATTAGTGTCTAGAAATGCAGTGGATTTCTGTATGTTGATTTTGTATTCTGCAACCCCACTGAATTCATTTATCAGTTCTAATGGGTTTTTCATGGAGTCTTTAGGGTTTTTTTCTTAATTTTATTTATTTATTTGAGAGAGAGAGTGAGAGAGGGAAAGAGAGTGCACAAGCAGGGGGAGGAGCAGAGGGAGAGAGAGAAGCAGACTCCCCGCCAATCAAGGATCCC
Organism: Ailuropoda melanoleuca; assembly: GCF_002007445.2. NCBI lineage: Eukaryota > Metazoa > Chordata > Mammalia > Carnivora > Ursidae > Ailuropoda > Ailuropoda melanoleuca. Next base: position 156,202,996 of record NC_048219.1, read on the forward strand.
AATGCAGGGCTCAATCCCAGGACCCTGAGATCATGATCTGAGCTGAAGGCAGATGCTTAACAGGCTGAGCCATGCGGGTGCCCTCTTCAGGGTTTTTTAATGTACACTATTATGTCAACTGCAAATACTTAAAGTTTACTTCTTCCTTACCAGTTTGGATGCCTTTTATTCCTTTCTCTTGTTTGATTGCTGTGGCTAGGATTTCTAGTAATATGGTGACTAAAGGTGTGAGAGTGAACATCCTTGTCTTGTTCCTGACCTTAGGGAAAAAGTTCTCCGTTTTTCACCACTGAGTATAATGTTATCTTTGGGTTTTCATATAAGTTCTTTAGTATGTTGAGGTATGGTCTCTTTAAACCTATTTTATTAAGAGTTTTTATCATGAATGGATATTGTCCTTTGTCAGATGCTTTTTCTGTTTTTAATCATATGGTTTTTATCCTTTCTCTTATTGATGTTGATTGACTTGTGAATATTGAACCACCCCTGCAATTCCTCTTTCATTTCTGATTTTGTTTGAGTCCTCTCTCATTCTGTCTCATACATTTGGCTGAAGGTTTATCAGTTCTGTTGTTCCTTTCAAAGAAACAGCTCCTGGTTTCATTGATCTGTTCTCTTGGTTTCTTTGTTTTATTTTGTTTTTAGTTTCTATTTCATTTATTTCTGTTCTAATCTTTAAGATTTCCTTCTTTCTACTGGTTTTGGGTTTTGTTTGTTCTTCTTTTCTTAGCTCCTTCAGGCGTAAAGTCCAGTTGTTCATCTGAGATTTCTCTTGCTTCTTGGGGTAGGCCCATATTGCTATAAACTAACCTCTTAGAACAGCTTTTGCTGTATTTCAAAGATTTTGGACTATTGTATTTTTATTTCCGTTTGTCTCCATGATTTTTTTTTTAATTTCCTCTTTGATTTCTTGGTTGACCTATTCATTGGCTAGTAGCATGTTATTTAACTTCCATGTATTTGTGCTCTTTCCAGAGTTATTCTTGTGGTTGATTTCTAGTTTCATAGCATTGTGGTCAGAAAAGATGCATGGTATAACTTTGATCCTTTTGAATTTGTTGAGACGTGTTTTATGGCCTAAAGTATCACTTATTTTGGAGAATGTTCCATGTGCACTTGATAAGAATGTGTATTCTGTTTTAAGATGGAATGTTCTGATTCTATCTGTTAGATCCATCTGGTCCAATATGTCAGTCAAAGCCACTGTTTCCTTGTTGATTTTCTGTTTGGATGCTCTATCCATTGATGTACGTGGGGTGTTAAAGTCCTCTACTATTATTCTGTTACTATTGATTACTTTATGTTTGGTAATAACTGCTTTATGCATTTGGGTGCTCCAGTGTTGAGTGCATAGATATTTACAATTATTACATCTTCATGTTGGATTGTTCTTTTTATGATTATATAGTATCCTTCTTTGTCTCTAATTACAAACTTTGTTTTAAAGTCTGTTTTGACCTATACAAGTAATGCTATCCGGGATTTCTTTTCACATCCATTTTCATGATAAATGCTTTTCCAGCCCTTCACTTACAACCTGCATGTGTCTTTATATTTGAAATGGGTCTCCTGTAGGCAGCATATGGATGGGTCTTGGTTTTTTATCCATCTGTCACCCTATGTCTTTTGACTGGAACATTTAGTCTATTTACATTCAAAGTAATTATTGATAAGTATGTACTTATTGCCATTTTGTTACTTGTTTTATGGTTGTGTTTGTAGTTCTTCTGTTCCCTTGCTCTCTTCTATCATGATTAGTTGGCTTTCTTTAGTGATACACTTAGATTCCTTTCTCCTTATGTGTTGCATATTTATGACTGGTTTTTGATTTGTGGTTACCATTCAGTTTATATATATAACATCTTATGCTTATAGCAGCCTATACTAAGTTGATGGTTGCTTAAGTTTGAACCCATTCTTCAGTCCTTCCCCCCCTACTACATTTTAGGTATATGGTGTCATACTTTAAAGCCTTTTCTTTTGTGATTCCCTTGACTGATTTTTTTTATAGATATACTTAATTTTATTGCTTTTGTGCTTCCTACTTTTCTTATTCTTCCTTATGGTCTTTCCTTTCCACTCAGAGTCCCCTTTAACATTTCTTGTAGGGCTGGTTTAGGGGTCATGAAGTCCTTTAACTTTTTTTTTGTCTGGGAAACTCCTTCTATTCTGAATTATAGCCTTGTTGGATAGAGTATTCTTGGCTGCAAGGTTTTTTCCTTTCAGCACTTTGAATATATCACGCCACTTTCTTCTGGCCTGCCAAGTTCCTGCTGAAAAATCAACTGATAGCCTTATGGGGTTGCCCTTATATGTAACTGTTTTCTTTTCTCTTGTTCCTTTTAAAATTCTCTCTTTATCACTACTTTTTGCCATTTTACTTACTATGTGTCTTGGTGTGGACCCCCTTGGGTTGATTTTGTTGGGTGCTCTCTGTGCCTCCTGGATCTGGATTTCTGTCTCCTTCCCCAGATTTGGGAAGTCTTCAGCTATTTCTTCAATAAATTTCTGCCCCCTTTTCTCTCTTCTCCTTCTGGAATCCCTATGATGCAAATGCTGTTACACTTGATGGTGTTGCTAAATTCCTTTAATCTAGTCTTACTTTTCTTCTTTCTCTCTCCTGTTCAGCTTGATTGCTTTCCATTACTCTGTCCTCAAGGTTTCTGATCCATTCTTCTGCTTCCTCTAGTCTACTATTTATTCCTACTAGTGTATTTTCAATTTCAGTTAATGAATTCTTCATCTCTGATTCATTTTTTTTATGCTTTCTGTTGTAATCTCACTGAAATCCTCCTCTCTTTTCTCAAGTCCAGTGAATATCTTTATGACCATTACTTTAATAGAGAATATCAGGCATATTACTTATAATCCATGTCATTTAGCTGTATTGGTGTGATTTTTTGTCTTCTTTCATCTGAGACCTATTCCTCTGTCTCCTCATTTTTTTCTAACTCTCTGTTTCTGTGTGTTAGGAAAGTCAGCTATGTCTCCTGATCATGAAAGTAGTGGCCTTATGAAGAAGAGAACCTGTAGTGCCTTGCAGTGCAGTGTCCTCTGTTCACCAGAACCTGGCACTTCAGGGGTGTCTTCTATGTGTGTTGCATGCACCCTATTATTGTTGCTAAGCCACATTTGCCTTCAGTGCAGTTATCTGCAATTGGTTTCTTTGCCTATTGTGGGCAGGGGTTGGTCCCTCTGTTATTAGTGGGCCAGTCTGGGGCCACTTTGGGCTTGAGTTGGGTCAGATCAAGCATTTGCCAGGGCTGCAGTAGCACCAAACTGCAGGGCTTTTGTTGGTAGGTGGGGCCTGCCATCAGACCAGCCATCTGCCCCCAGCCCACTGCTGGTGCCCCAGTTGGGCTGGTATATGTGGTTATCTTCTCTTCTCCCCAGGGCAGAAGTCACTTTGGAGTGGCACTGGCCCCTGTTGGGGCTGCTTGCACAATGCCATGCTTGGGCTGTGCTTTAGATGGACTCCTGCCCAGTGCAGGTTGGATGGGGCAGGTCCATAGGAGTATGCAGGAGTGTGGTGGATGGTGTTAGCAAGGTTTATACTGGTCTGCTGTGGGAGGAGACCCCTTCGCAGAACTCCTCTGGAGGAGGGCTGATGAGGGTGGGACTGCAAAAGAATGTAGGATTGGGGCATGCTATTAGCAAGCTAGGTTAGAGAATGTTCATGTTGGTTCCCACAGGTGGCTATGTATCTGGGGGCGGGGAGGAAAATGGTGCCTGCCAGCTCCTCTGTTCCTAGAGAAGTCTCCTAATGATCCTTGACCCTCCAGCACATGTTCTGAGATTAATAAATAAATCTCCTTCCCTATGTACCTGAGACATTTTTCAAACTGCTGCTTCTGTGCTATATGTCAAGACTGTTTGTTGTGCTCTCTCTTTAAGGCTAAGGACTCGGTGTCCTGTATCCTTCTGGGTCTCCCAGGGCCAAGCCAGCTGATTTTTAAAGTTCCAGTCATTAAGCCTCACTGATTGTAAGAACTTTCAAAGTTAAGCCCCTCTGATTTTCAAAGCCAAATGTTATAGGGATTTGTCTCCCCAGTGTGGGTCCCCCATGTCTCAGGTGCTGGGGTGGGGTCTTTCTTCTTCCCTCTCCATGCCTAGAGTGGTGTCCCTCTCTCCTGTGGACAGTGTTGTGGGTCAGTTTGGTTCCTCACCACATCTCTACCCTTTCAGCCATTTTTGATGTGGCTGCTTCTCTATGTGTAGTTGTGAAGAGTCTGTTCTGCCAGTCTTTGGGTCATTTTTTGGGTGACTTTTACTGATGCAGGTGTTATTTAGGTGTATCCATGGGATGAGGTGAGCTTAGGATCCTCCTACTCTGTCATCTTCCCTGAGAGCCTCGAGGTGACTTTTTTTTTTTTTTTTTTAAGAACCTTGGTCAGGATCTGCCCTCAAAGAAATGAGAAATGATTTCACAAAAAAGAATTTTACCAAACGCTAAAATCTCAAACAACTTTTCCCTTCCTCCTGTACATATAGTGTTAAGATTAATAAAAGGCATACTTTACACAGCACATAGAACAGTGCTGCCCCCAAAGTTTTCATAGGTAGGGTGGAATGTAAGATTCAGGAACATTTAGGTAAATCACAGATGATAAGTACTGAATTTATGGGAGATAGAGGAGTTGCTCAGCTTTTTAATATTCTAATTTGTAAACCTCGATCTTTCGGAACCACTGCCATGAAGGGCATCTACTGTATCTCCTCACAAACTTGTGCTTGGTTCTGACCAATTTTGCATTATTTTAACCCTCTCATTTGACTTAGCTTGATGGTTTCTTTCTTTCTTTTTTTTTAAATTTAGATGTATTATAGTCATATTGACTATTTTTACTTGCTAATTAAGTACTACCAGTTGGATTGGTGGGTCCATTGCTGTTCTTTCTTCACAAAGTGGTGAACCTCACATTAGTGTTAAATCTGGGTTTGAAGCAGCTAAAATGTATTACATCAAATTTTAAGTTTGATTTTTTAAAAAAGACATATTTCTGATAAAATGATATGTATTTGAAAAAATTCGGGAAAGAGGGAAAAGCATGAAGAGGAAATTTAAGTTATGCATAATGCCACCATCCAAAGATCAACTCTGTTGATGTTTTCCTAATTCTTTTTAAAGCATATAAACTTTAAAAATTAGAATCATACATGTATGTTTTTCTGCTTTTAAAAATTATCAATTTTGAAGACTTGGCTAAATCTTCTAATCTTTGTAAATTTTTACTGTATTTTAGGAAGCAGACTATAATATTTTCCATGTTTGGTGTCTTTTTTTAGCTAATAATTGTACTTGAAAATTATATAATATTACAAGATAGGCTTTATAACAACTTTGAAAATATTTTCAGTGAATGGAAATGTAGAAAACTAATAGTTCAAATAACAAATATGTGAGTACACAGCACATGTTTTTAAACAATATTTTTGTTATTAGAAATCTAAGTTTTTTGTTTTGCCATAAATCATTTGACTAGTAATTTAAAAGCTTAACATGAGTATATCCTCATGTTACTAAGTATTCTTTTAAAAAGTATCTATCTATGTATCTATCTATCTAAGGCAGGGTGGGGCAGAGGGAGAATGAGAGAGAGAATATTAAGCAGGCTCCACACCCAGTGCAGAGCCCAACATGGGGCTCAGTCTCACAACCTTGAGATCATGACCTGAGCTGAAATCAGGAGTCAGACACTTAACTGACTGAGCCACCCAGGCGCCCCAGAGGTTATCATCTATTTATTATGAACTACCCTAAAACTAGGTGGCTTAAAATAACAAACATTAATTTCACAGTCTCTGTGGATCAGGAATTTGGGGGCAACTTAACTGAGTACCCCTCCCTCAGAGCCTCTCACAGTCGTCAACTGGGGATGTGATCTTATCTGAAGGCTTAACTGGGGAACAATCCAGTCCCACACACACTGCTGTACAGAGATTTTCCTCATTTCCTTGCCTCGTGGGCCTCTCCATAGGACTTCTCACAACACAGAAGTTGACTTCTATCGGAGTAAGAGAAGGGGTGCAAGACAGAAGCCATGTTCTCTTTGAAATTTAATCTTGGAAATGACATCCCATGACTTTTGCTATACTCTATTGTTTGAAATGAATCATTAGTCCTAAAAAGATAGGGAATTAAACAAGGGATGGGAATTCCAGGAGGCAGAGATTACTGGGAGCCATTTTAGAAGCTATCTACCACAGTTATTTAATATTTAATATTCCAGGACATAGACCTATGATAACAAATCTCATATCATTGTACATGTAGGTTATTTTCAATTCTTCTAATTATAAAAAGACTACCCTGAAAATTTTTATATATAAATTTTGGTTGGCAACTTTGATCATTTCTTTTAGATTTCTGAAAGTAGGATATTTGGGTTAGAGCTTTTAACATTAATTGTTATGCTACTATCGAACTGGTTTACACTACTATCTGTGTTTGAGAGTATTCACTGCACCCCATCCCCTTAAAGACAATTCTTTTGAAGAATGGGTTTGTAAAATAAGTTGTTCCATAAATACACAGTTTATCTGATTTAGCACAGACCATGAAATCTGAAAGGCAGTGTGATATAGCAGTGAGATCCCTGAAACCATAGTCAAAAGATTTGAGTTCTAGAACAGGCAGTACAATTTGTCTCTCCTGCATTGTTATCAAGGCCACTTGCTTCTCCAGGTAGGATATTTAACTTGCTTACATACAGTTCTACATCAATGCACTTTGCAAAATGTGGAAAAATAATTCCTTTCTGTTGCATAAAATAACAGTAAGACACCAGGGAAAGAGTAAAGGGAAAATTGGAACTGTGAGATGCTCAGTAGAAACAGAGATAGATAGGGGTGCCTGGTGGCTCAGTGGTTGAGTGTCCAGATCTTGATTTTGGCTCAGGGGTGATCTCAGGGTCTTGGGATAGGGCCCAAATGAGGTTTGCTGCTCAGGAGGGAGTCTGCTTCTCTCTCTCCTCCCTCTCTCTCCTTTTGCCCTTCCCCCACGCTCTAAAATAAAATCTTAAAAAAAAAAAGAGAGAGAGATAGATGGATAATTACTCTGAAAAGCTCTAGATACTTGGTTATCATTTGTAACTTAGAGTTACATGTACTCTGTTGCTCTTTTTAGAGGCGTACAGGCATACACTGTTTTATTGTGCTTTGCTTTATTGCACTTTGTAGATATTGCATTTTTTACAAATTGAAGGTTTGTGGCAACCCTGTGTTGAGCTAGTCTGTCTGTGCCATTTTTCCAACAGCATTTGCTCACTTCATGTCTCTGTGTCATATTTTGGTAATTCTCACAATATTTTGAACTTTACATTATTATTGGTTATGGTGATCTCTGCTCAGTGATTACAACTTACTGAAAGCTCAGATGGTGGTTAGCAGTTTTTAACAAAGTATTTTTTTTTCTCTAAGTTATGTACATTGGAGTTTTTTTAGACATAAAGCAATTGCACCCTTAGAGTACAGTATACGTAAACATAACTTACATGTACTGGTAAACCAAAACATTCTTTGCACTTGCTTTATTGTGATATATTTTTTAAAGACTTTATTTATTTATTTGACAGAGATAGAGACAGCCAGTGAGAGAGGGAACACAAGCAGGGGGAGTGGGAGAGGAAGAAGCAGGCTCATAGCAGAGGAGCCTGATGTGGGGCTCGATCCCATAACCCCGGGATCACGCCCTGAGCCGAAGGCAGATGCTTAACCGCTGTGCCACCCAGGCGCCCCTGCTTTATTGCGATATTTAACAGTGGTCTGGAACCGAACCCACAGTACCTCTGAGGTATGTCTCTATAGGAATTTCTTTCAAACATCTACAGTTAAATTATTTAAATCAGTTAACATTTACTGAGGCCCTTCATCATGCTGTGCATATAGAAGTGAGATGCAAAGATGAATAACAATGACTTATTACCTATCTCCTTTTTTAAAGCATTTAAGTGCTGTGGTCATGTTCCTGCCTTCAAGAGTCCATCTGGTATGGGCACAGACTTGTAAATAAGGCAGAATGGAAAGTACAGTGATGGAGATAAATGTATCATGGAAACCCAAGAGTGTGATAGGGTAACATTAGGTAGTGAGATGGCCTTTATACAGAATGTGTACTTGAGATGGACACCCAGGAAAGGGTAAGTTTTTAAAAAGAAGAAATCTGTATGTAGTAATACTAGGAAGAAGGGGGGAAATGATAAAAAAAAAAAAGCCCTTTTAAAAAGGAAAGCATTTTACAAATGTGAGGTAGGAGTCTATGGAGTAATTGGCTTAGCATATAAGGATGACTGGATCATGGTTTTCAGATTGCAGTGAGTTTAGGACTGAACATTCATTTTTGGTTTCATGTTCTGATTCAAGCTCAGGTTCCTAGTTTCAGCTACAGGATCTAAAGAATAGTCCAGCTGTAACAAACCAAAGGCCATATTCTGACATTGTTACCTGGTTCTTCATACTCCCACCCCACCTCCATTTAACAACAGTGGCTTAAGGAACTGGCTTCAGAATTTTACAGAGCTTAATTCATGCATCACGGGAGCAGCTATGTCATCTAGCTGGGGCATGACATGACTAAGAAATGAGTATAGAATATAAAGTTTGAATGTTTTACATTCTTCGTAGTGATCTAGATCACATTTTTTTCTTCATTTAGTTTTTTTCTCAACTAATTGGTCAAAAGCTACTCTCCATTTTCCTGCAAGGATTTATATTTATAGTACTGGAAGGATTACTGTGAAGTGAAGTCCAGTATTCCTAGTCATGAATAGGGTTGGTTAGGTGAAGCCAGACATGCACCAGAGTAAAGCTCAGAAGGGCCAGGAGAAATGCCTGTTTCTCTTCTCTACCTGCAGGACTTGGTAAATGAGATGAAGCATTGATAGCTGCCTTAGATCTATGATTGTAATGATCAAAATCCTGATCAGCATTCTTAGATTATATTCTCTTTCCCTAATTGCAATCTTATAGTAACTAAAGCACAAAAATAATTTGATACTATTAGTGTTAGGGGACAAGCTAAGATAAGGAAGGGAAATAACACTTACTGAACACCTTGCATGTTCCAAGGCAATTCTAGATGTTTTACATCAATTTTTATGATGAAATCTGAGGTAAATCTCAGTTCACAGATGAAGTCCTACCACATAGCTCTACTCAGGTTTATTAGAATTTCAAGCATCATCCTTTCACTTAATAATACTGTTTTCCCTGCCTCTCCACTGAGAACATTTGACCCTAACTGTGACCTCATGAAGATTCATCCTGAAATCACCCTGTGGGTGAGGAGCTGCACACGGCGTGCGCTCTGTGTGCTTGAGGATGAATGGGGCTAGTCAGTTTCCAAAGACCCCACGGTAGTGCTCTTCAGGCAGCCTTCAAACTGGCCAAAATTGTACTTCCTGTATTTTCCAGCTTTTACTTCTTGGTGTGAATAGTAGAGTTTATTTCTGTTTGCCAGTTTAACTAGTATCATTTGATCCTGTTACGAATTTAAAGTCTAAGTCAGTGATTCTCAGTATTACCAGGACAAAGACCTCTGTTCAAAGCCCAATTTTCATGGAACCCTTACAAGAAAGAAAAATATGTTCTTAGTACCCATTATTAGAGAACAAATAATAGCAAATATGTTATTAGGAACTCCATTATTTTTTAATGAATTCTTATATTTTTAATGAATTAGCATTTATTAATCACATCTACATTGAAATTTGAAAAGTAGTGTATATATGCATAAGGCTTCTTTTTAAAGACTATACTTTTTTTAATTATATAGAGATTTGCATTAATTCAGGGCTAGGGTTCATTTTAAATCACAACTTGAGATATAAAACATTTTAGAAATCTGCTTAGAGGCTTAGAATATGATATAAAGTAGGACAATAGTAATAACCATTTCTGTTAATCTAGTATTTAAGATAGAGTTTCAGGGACTTAGAGGCCTATTCATTTTCAGGGCATATTTTAGAAATTACTTAGGTTTTGGCTAGAGCTTTGCGTTTGGGCCTAACTCATATTCAAGTTACGGCTTTTTTGACACCTTCCCTGGCATATTCCCAAAGAGCTTACTCACCAGGCTCAATTTGATGACATTGCATTCAGGGTGGAGCACCACAGCTCTCAAGTGAACGGCACAGAATGATGGGCTGCAGTAATTTAAATCTTCTGTTTGAAGGATCCAACAGAAGACCCAGTAGTTGCCAGACCTATTCCTAAGGGAAGTGCCAGAGCTGTGGCCTGACACACTCTATATGCCTAGTGCTTTGAGGCTCCTAAGTAACATTGAGGGAAACAAGTAAAAAGAGCTTTCTTTTGTTTATGCATGCCTCTGTGTGTGTGTGTGTGTGTGTGTGTGTGTGTGTGTGTGTGTGTGTTGGGATCTGGGGGGTAAAGAGGAGGATGTGGAAGGGGAGGCTTCCTCATATTTTATTTAGCTGCCAGTGGCATGAACAAAAAAAGGCCACATTACCTATTAAGGCAAAGATAAACAAATTAAAGCCCTTCTCTGGAAATCTACACTACTTATAGCCTGAGTAAGTTGTCATTTTGTTCTTACTCTATCTCTGTTTTGTTCAGTAAGTTTGAAAACACTTACATATTGGTCCTGAACACATAACAGAGACTCATTAAAGACTGGCTGGATGGATAAGGAATGTTCTCACTGGCAGCTCTTTTTTTTTTTTTTTTTTTTTTTTTTTTAAGATTTTATTTATTAGAGAGCATGAGCACAAATGGGGGGAGGGGCAGAGGGAGAGAGAATCTCAAGCAGGCTCTGCGCTGAGTGGGGACACAGGGCTGGATCTTACAACCCTGGCATCATAACCTGAGCCAGAATCAGGAGTCAGATGCTTAACAGACTGAGCCCCCCAGGTGCCCCTCATTGACAGCTATTTGTGTATCTTTTTTTAAGATTTTGTTATAGAGAGGGAGAGAGTATACATATAAATCACATCCTCTTTATCCATTCATCTGTTGATAGACTTGGGTTGCTTCCATATCTTGGCTATTGTAAATAATGCTACAATAACATAGCGGTGCATGTATCTCTTTGAATTAGTGTTTTTGTATCCTTTGGGTAAGTACTCAATAGTGGAATTACTGGATCCTGTGGTATTTCTATTTTAACTATTTTAGGAGCTGCCATGTTGTTTTCCACAGTGTCTGCACTAGTTTGCATTCCCAACAGTGCACACGGTTTCCTTTTTCTCCACATCCTCACCAACACTTATTTCTTTTTTGATTCTAGCCATTCTGACAGGTATATGGTGATATCTCATTGTGGTTTTGATTTGCATTTCCCTGATGATTAATGATGTTGAGTATCTTTTCATGTGTCTGTTGGCCATATATATGTCTTCTTTGGAAAGATCTCTATTCAGGTCTTCTGCCCATTTTTTGATCAGATTGTGTTTGGGTCGTAGAAGTTCTTTATATATTTTGGATGTTAATCCCTTTTCAGATACATCACTTGCAAAATCTTCATCCATTCAGTAGGTTGCCTTTGCATTTTATTGATGATTTCCTTTGCTGTGCAAAAGCTTTTTATTCTGATATAGTTCCAGTAGTTTAGTTTTGCTTTTGTTTCCCTTGTCTCAGGAAACCTATCTAAAAAATGTTTCTAAGCTGATATCAGAGAGATTACTGCCAGGATGCCTGGGTGGTGCAGTGGCTGTGTCCAATCAAGCCCTGTGTGGGGCTCTGTGCTCAGAGCCACTCCCTCTAAAAATAAATATTAAAAAAAAAATTTACTGCCTATGTTTTCTTCTAGGAGTTTTAAGTTTTTAGGTCTCACATTTAGGTCTTTAATCCATTTTATTTCTGTATATGGTGTGAGAAAGTGGTCCACTTCCATTCTTTTGCATGTAGCTGTCTAGTTTCCCTCTTGTATATTCTTTTTTTTTTTTATGTTATGTTAGTCACCATACAGTACATCATTAGTTTTTGATGTAGTGTTCCATGATTCATTGTTTGTGCATAACACTCAGTGCTCCATGTAATATGTGCTCTCCTTAATACCCTTCACTGGGCTAGCCCATCCCTCCAACCCCCTCCCCTCTAAATCCCTCAGTTTGTTTCCTGGAGTCCATAGTCTCTCATGGTTCATTTCCCCCTCTGTTTACTCCCCCTTCATTTTGGCCTTCCTTCTAACGATCTCCCTGCTATTCCTTATGTTCCACAAATGAGTGAAACCATATGATGATTGTCTTTCTCTGCTTGACTTATTTCACTTAGCATAATCTCCTCCAGTCCCGTCCATGTTGATGCAAATGTTGGGTAATTGTTCTTTCTGATGGCTGAGTAATATTCCATTGTTTATATGGACCACATCTTCTTTCTCCATTCATCTGTTGAAGGGCATCTTGGCTCCCTCCACAGTTTGGCTATTGTGGACAATGCTGCTATGAACACTGGGGTTCATATGGCTATTCTTTTCACTACTTCTGTATCTTTGGGATAAATACCCAGTAGTGCAATTGCTGGGTCATATGGTAGCTCTATCTTTAATTTTTTGAGGAACCTCCAATACTGTTTTCCAGAGTGGCTGTACCAACTTGCATTCCCACCAACAGTGTAAGAGGGTTCCCCTTTCTCCACATCCTCTCCAACATTTGTTGTTTCTTGCCTTGTCAATTTTTACCATTCTAACTGGTGTAAGGTGGTATCTCATTGTGGTTTTGATTTGAATTTCACTGATGGCTAATGATGTTGACCATTTTTTTTATGTCTGTTAGCCATTTGTATGTCCTCTCTTGTATGTTCTCTTCTGTGATTTTCGTGGATTCCTGTCTCACATTGAGGTCTTTCATCCATTTGGAGTTTATCTTTATGTATGGTGTGAGAGTGGTCAAGTTTCATTCTTCTGAATACCCATCACTGGTGATGGGTATTAAGGAGGGCACATATTGCATGGAGCACTGGGTGTTATACACAAATAATGAATCAGGGAACACTACATCAAAAACTAAGGATGTACTGTATGGTGACTAGCATAACATAATACAAAATTATTATTTAAAAAATTTCATTCTTCTGTATGTAACTGTCCAATTTTCCCAGCACCATATTTTGAAGAGACTGTCTTTTTTCCACTTGACATTTTTTCCTGCTTTGTCAAAGATTAGTTGACCATAGAGTTGAAGGTCCATTTCTGGAGTCTCTGTTCTGTTCCATTGGTCTGTGTTTGTTTTTGTGTCAGTACGATGCTGTCTTGGTTATCATAGCTTTGTAGTATAGCTTGAAATCAAGCAATGTGATGCCCCCAGCTTTGTTTTTCTTTCTCAACATTTCCTTGGCGATTCGGGGTCTTTTCTGATTCCACACAAATTTTAGGATTGTTTGTCCCAACACTTTGAAAAATGTTATTGGTATTTTGATCAGGATGGCGTTGAAAGCGTAGATTGCTCTGGGTAGCATAGACATTTTAACTATGTTTATTCTTCTGATCCATGAGCATGGAATGTTTTTCCATCTTTTTGTGTCTTCTTCAATGTCTTTCATCAGTGTTCTGTAGTTTCTAGAGTATAGATCCTTTATCTCTCTGGTTAAGTTTATTCCGAGATAGCTTATAGGTTTTTAGTGCTATTGTAAATGGAATCGATTCCCTAATTTCTCTTTCTTCAGTTTCATTGCTAGTGTATAGAAATGCAAGTGATTTCTGAGCATTGATTTTGTATCCTGCCACATTACGGAATTGTTGTATGAGTTCTAGTAATTTGGGGGTGGAGTCTTTTGGGTTTTCCACATAAAGTATCATGTCATGTTCTTCTCACTTAATGCTCTGAATATGGCTTGCCAGCCCTTTCTGGCTTGCTAGGTCTCTGTAGACAGGTCTGACATTTTTCTGATGTTCCTCCCTCTGTACATGAGGAATCTCTTCCCCCTCGCTGCTTTCAAGATTGTTTCCTTGGATCTAAGATTTGTGAATTGTACTATTATATGTTGTGGTGTTGGTCTGTTCTCATTGATCTTGGGAGGGGTCCTCTCTGCCTCTTGGACACGAATGCTTGTTTCCTTCACCAGATTAGGGAAGTTCTCAGCTACAATTTGTTCAAATATCTCTTCTAGACCTCTCTCTTTCTCCAACCCCTCTGGGATGCTGATAATTCTGACATTGGAACATTTCATTGAGTCAGTAATCTCCTGTAGCTTTTTTCATGAAAATGATTTTTCCCCCATGTTACCTCTCTTTCCTTCTTTTTTATCATCTCATCCTCTAGCTCACTAATTCGTTCTTCTGCCTCATTTACCCTGGCCGTCAGAGCATCCAGTTTAGACTGCATTTGGTTCATAGCATTTTTAATTTCTGCCAGACTCGCTCTCATTTCAGCCCTTAGAGATTCTATATTTTTGTTAATATTTTTCTCGTCTACACATCATCTTGACCATTGTTCCTCTGAAATCCATTTCTGACAATTTGGTTATATCCATATCCATTAGTTCTGTGGCAGGGCCACAGTCTCTGTTTTTTTCCTTTGTTGGGGATTTCTCCTCTTTGTCACTTTGATGAGGTGTGGTTGTGGGGATGTACAGAGTCCAAATTATTGACCAAGCGAGATGCACCTGTTTTATAGGGACCTTAGGGATGTGGGCTTCTTGTTCTTTCAGCCTGCTTCTGTGGGAGGGGCCTGCCACACCTATACTCAGGCAGCCCTGTTTGGGTAGAGTTGTCCTGTCCCCTGTGTGTGTGTGCCGGGGGGGGGGGNGGGAAGGATGGGCACAGTGCAAACTGGTTTTTGGGGGCTTTTGTTCTCTGGAAGCTTTCCCTGTCAGCTGTGTCTCTTCTGAGAGAGCAGCAGTGACTGTATCCCAGCCTCTGCCTCAGAACAGAGAGATTGCAGTCCGCTCTCCACTGAGCTCTCCTGGCCACTCTAACTCTGTTTCTGTCAGTGCTGCTAAAACCCCACAGCGTCCAGGTTGTGCGCCCATAGCCGCTCTCCCGGTCCTTGCTCCCAGGGCCAGCTCATCTCTGCCCTTTGTGTTTCTAACACTGCCAGCTGCCCCCGGTTCCTGCATGTGCTCCCGAGCTCCCGGTTTCAGTCCAGTTTCCTTGCTGCTACCGGTCTGCGAGTCTGGGCCACTCCCCAGTGCGGGAGGCTTCTGCCTTCCCGGCGCCCAAGCATGGCAGCTCCCTCCCCCTTCCATTTATCTTCTGGTATCTGCACACAGACTCTCGGCTCCCGCTTCGCTCCTCGATTCCCAGCACTGGAGATGTTCATTTGTAGAGATCCAGATGTATCCTCTTATGTCTCAGCCTGATTTCATGGGTGTTTGGGATGGTCTGGTAGATCTCCAGCTCCATTCAGGCGACTGGTTGAAATAGGGTCCCCTACTCCTCCGCCATCTTTTTCTGTTCCTCCCCATTGTATATGCTTGACTCCTTTGTCATAGATTAATTGGCCAAATAGTATGAGTTTATTTCTGGGCTCAATTTTGAAAACTGTATTTTTAAGACATTTTATATTTCTGTAGCCAGCCAGTTAAAATGACAAGAGCTAAGATACTTTTCTTGGTTATTATCCAGCATTTATTGTATTATGCCTTCAACTGATAGCCATAGTAACTTCCCAACCTGAGAGATGAATAAGAAGTCTTAAAATTAACTAACTTAGGACAGCTGATCCCATATGCTACCTTAAGAAAGCTAATTATATGATCTGCTAAACTACTGACGTGTATTAATAACTCTGTTGAAACTTTATTTCTTTGTTGTGAATCAACTAGGGAAGATGAAAATTATACAAAGCTTATTCTTTAATTGTATTTGCCTTTTAAGATGTCCATCAAGTATTTGAATAGCTACTATAAACAGTAGTAGCATAAACATTTTGGTTTGGGCTCTGACTTTCCTTTAAGGATCACACGTCCTTATTCATGATAAACCTCAAGAGACTTCTGTGGGCTAGAAACTGTGAACTACAATCTGATTAACCAAAATGTGGGGCAGTTTACCAGACCCATTCTATCAGGGCAACTGCATCTGCTGTGAGGATGTAATGAGCAATTCCATTAGTTATTGGATCGACTGATCACCTAATGACATGAATATATCAATGCCATTTTACCCAAGACAGGACCTGAAGGCCAGAGTTGACAGCTAGCCCTAGGGTGGTGGTCTGTTTGGGAGACTGGGAAGCTCTGGGCCATAATGTACTTGCTGATGGAGACCAGGCCAAGGACTGGGGCAATGAGCAAAGTAACAAGATCCTGGAAAGGAAGCGTGTTGGTCTTTATTGGCAAAAATCAACTTCAAAACTAGTTCTGTAATTCAAGTTTTGAATATAATTCAACTTAGTGAAGTTCTATAAATTCAAGAGGAAGTTTAATACTTAAAAACATAAGCTATGATTGGATAAGGTGTTGTTGGAGCAGCTGTTACTCCAAGAAGAGCTTGAATTAGGGATGGACGTTCCATGATTACTTGCCATGTGACCTCTCCGAGTCAGTTTCCTCTGCAAGGGGAAATAACGCCTGTTCGCCATTTCATCTGTTAGTTGGGAAGGAGGAGATGGTAAACATAATTAGTAAACTGAAGTGATGAGCAACTATAGAACGGTAGTCTTCTATCCTTGATATAAGCACTATGGCTAAACTAGCTGAAAGTTACGAAATAAATATCTTACTACGTACTTTGAGGTCCTATAGACAAATTGAGAGATGTGCTCAAACTAGTAATACTCCAACCCTTACAACAATCTAGTTCTTTTGGTAAGTTATATAAGTTAAATATCCTTCTCCTCACTCCACCCCCTTTAGCTACAAGTTCAGAAACAACTGTTAAGGACAAAAGACTCTCACACGCAATTTCCAAGTTGATTTCTCTTTTATTGACATTATTCCAACCCAAGGCAGTCTTCAAGTTCCCAAAAGAAGTAAGAAATGGATAAAGCCTTTGAACTGGTAATGGTGGGTAGAAGGCGGCTTCTTGCTCTTCTGTAGGTGTAAAGAATATGACCACTGAGGGGCGCCTGGGTGGCTCAGATGTTAAGCGTCTGCTTTTGGCTCAGGTCATGATCCCAGGTCCTGGGATTGAGCCCTGCATTGGGCTCCCTGCTCCAGAGGGAGACGGCTTCTCCTTCTACCACTGCCTGCCATTCCCCCTGCTTGTTCTCTGTCAAATAAATAAAATTAAAAAAAAAATATGACCACTGAGTTTGGGCTAGTGTGAGAACAAAGGAAACCACATGCTTATTATAGGAATCATACAGCACCATGAGCTAGTCTGTGCTCTGGACGCTGCCCCACAACTTTAAGAGCTAGAATTTTAGACTGATATTAAAATTTGGTGTGACTGATTCAAGCAGGCAACCCTTTTCAGGTATAAATACATCAGTCCTCTGGATTTAAGTCTTCCAGAATGTTCTCAAAAACTGTTACGTATATTTTATTGGAGTAAAAATTGCAGTGGAATAACATAGATATTAAGAGTACAATTTAACAAGTTTTGAGAAATGTAAATACCCATGTAATCAACACTCTAATCAAAATGTGCATTTCCATCACTCAGAAAATTCTTTCATTTCCCAAGTAGCCCTTACCCTATGAGAACCACATATGGTGTCCATTCATGGAATTAATATTGTCTATTCTTGAAATTCATAGAAATATGATCAGCCTTTTATATCTGGTTCAACATATTTCTGAGACTCAAGCATGTTGTTGCATTTATCTACAGCTCATTCTTTTTTATTGTCAACTAGTATTCCGTTTGATTTAGTTGCCCAGTTTGCTTATCCGTTAAGCCTGTGGATGGACATTTCAGTTGTTTCCAGCTTTGCTGTGAATAAAACTTCTATGTATATTAGTATACAAGTTCTTTTGCAGACACATTTCAATGTCTTAGATGAATACTAAAAATATATACACATCAATTTGGTGAGCTGTGACACCTTATCAATATTGTCTTTGACATCATAAACACTTCATCCCTGGTTAGATTTTCTCAGTAACAATTTGTATTAATTATTCATACAAATATACAAATACACGATATATAATGTAGTTCTTTCATATATTTTGTTACATTTATCCTTGTTTATACTTTTCACTCAATTGCAAGTGGCATTAATTTCATCTTCCAATTATTCACTAAGTACAAATGGTTGATTTTTGTATATCAATTTTAGATCTTGAGATAAGACTCTCAGACTAATTTCTCTTATGCTAGTTTTGGTCATGTGGTATTGATATAAAGTTCATAATAGTTCCTTGTTGGTCTTGTATACCGCATCTATACTAATGTCTCTTTTCTTAGATACATCTTGGCAATGTGTGTCCTGTCATTTTTCTTAATCAGATTAGAGACTTATCTATTAAATCTTCTTTAAAAACCAGCATTGGTTCCATTACTTTTCTCTATTGTTTGCCCTTTTTGCTTCATTGATTTCTGCTCTTATCCATATCATTTCCTTCTTACTTTGGGTTTACTTTTCTTTTTCTAGCTTCTTATAGTAAAAGCTCAGATGACTGATTTAAACTAAACCTTTTTTGCTACAAGCATTTAAATCTATCAATTTCCCTCTAAGCTTTCGAGGTGCGTTTCAAAAATTTTGGTACATTATGGTTTCTATTTAGCTGGAAACATTTTAATTTCCTTATGATTTCTTCTGTGCCCCATGGTTTATTCAGAAATGTGATAGTTTCCAAGTATCTGAGGGATTTTCTGGGTTTTTTATTGCCACTTATTTCTAATTTAACTGTAGTGGTTGGAAAATATACTTTAAGGTTTCAAGCTTTTCTTTTGAGACCACTATGTAGTCTATTTTAAGAATATGTATCCTACTGTTGGGGATAGCCTTTTATAAATGTCAGCTCAAGTTGAATCCTAGTGTTGTTAAAAACTTGAATTCCTTATTTTTCCTTTGGATATTCTATCATCAGTTATTGAGAGAGCAATGTTTATTTCTCCCTTTAGTTCTGTCAGTTTTTTCTTCGTGTATTTTCAAACTCTGTTAATAGTTACATATACATTTATGATTGTCATGTCTTCCTCATTGACACATACAATATCCCTCTTTATATCTGGTAATCTCCCTGGTCTTGAAGTCTGCTTTGTCTGAATGTATTTTTTTATGCTTCCTATTTGCATCGTGTATACTTTCTAACCCTCTTGCTTGCAACCTTTATATTTAAAGTACCTCTCTTGTAGGTAGCATATAGTTGGATTTTTAAAGACTATTTTTTAGACCAGTTTTAGGGTCACAGAATTGAGCAGGCAGTACAGATAGATAGCTCCTGCACCCCCACATACAGCCTCACCATTATCAATATCCCGCTCCAGAGTGGTACATTCATTACATTAACGTACCATCATTACTCAGTCCATAGTTACATTAGGGTTCACTCTTGGTTTACATTCTATGGATTTTGACAAATGTATAATGGTATGTATCCACCATTGTAGTATCATATGGAGTAGTTCACTGCCCTACATACGCTCTGTGTTCCATCTATTCAACCCTCCCTCCTCTCTAAACCCTGGCAACAACCAGTGGACTTTTTACTATTGCTACTGTTTTACCCTTTCCAGAATATTAGACAAGTTGGAAAGACTGGCTTCTTTAAAGTTCCTTTTCTTTTCATGGCTTGATAACTCTTTAGCACTTAATAATATTCCATTGTCTGGATATATCACTGTTTATCCATTCACCTGAAGGACACTTCGGATGCTTCCAACTTTTGGCAACTTTTGGCAAATAAGAACAAAACTACTATAAACATCCATATGTTGATTTTTGTGTGGACACACTTTTTCAGTTCATTTGGATAAATACCAAGGAGTGTGACTACTGGTTCATACGGTAAGATTAGGTTTAGTTTTGTAAGAAACCGCCACCCTGTCTTCCAAAGTGGCTGTACTATTTTGCATTCTCACCAGCAGGGAATGAGTTCCTGTTGTTCCCCATCCTTGTTGGCATTTGATGTCATTAGTGTTTGGATTTTCACCATTTTAATAAGTTATAATGATATCTCAGTGTTATTTTAATTTGTAGTTCCCTAAGGTAGAATGTTGAACATCTTTTCATAGGCTTCTTTGCCATCTGCATGTCTTCTTTGGTGAGGTATCTGTTCAGGTTTGTTGCCCATTTACTTGTTGAGTTTTAAGAGTTCTTTGTACATTATAGATAATCCTTTATCAGATAGAGTTTTGCAAATACTTTCTCCTAGTCGGTGGCTTCTCATTGTCTTAAGTTTTTAACATGCTGAAGTCCAAATTCTCAATTATTTCTTTCATGGATCATCCCTTTGGTGTTCTATCTCAATGATCAAACCCAGGGTCATCTGGATTTAACTCCTAAATGTTATCTTCTAGGAGTCTTACAGTTTCATGTTTTACACTTAGTTCTGTGATCCATTTTGAGTTAATTTTTGTGAAGGGTATAAGGTCTGTGTCTAGATTTTTTTTTTTAACATGTGGCTACATGGTTGTTTCAGCACATATTGAAAAGACTATCTTTGCTCTGCTGTATTACCTTTGCTCCTTTGTCAAAGATCTGTTGACTATGTTTGTGTAGCTTGAATCTTTACTTTTTAACTAGCTTGCTTTTTAGCTGAAATTTTTAGTCCATTTCCTTCCAAATTTTTGATATGTAAGGGTTTAAGTCAGCCATTTTGCTGTTTTCTAATTGTCCCATTTTCTTTTTTCTTCCTATATTCTTCCTTTCCTGCTGTGCTCTGGGTTCAATGTGTCTAACTCCTTATTGTTTTTAAAACATACTTTATCTTTTCCTCCACTTCTCAGATTGGACAAATCTACAGATGTATGTTCATTAATTCTTTCTTAAGTAGCCAATAGCTCATGAGTTTTTCATTTTAGTTCTTGAGTTTGCTCTTTTCTTTACAATTTTCATTGTTCTGATGAGATTCTCTACTTGTTCAGTCTGTCATTTTTTCCTTTATGTTCTTGAACATAAGCAGCTTTACAGTTCTACTAAGTTGTGTTAATTACCAAGTGCTGGGTCATTTTGGGGTCTATTTCTAATAACTTTTTTCTCGGACATGGGGCACACTTTCCTGTTTTGCATAGCAAGTAGTTTTTTGTTCTAGGATGGATATTGTGGGTAATACTCTTGAAGGAGTCTGGATTATGTCATCTTCCTTTAAATTGTATTGTTTTATTCTTTGTTTGAATTAGTCCAATATGGCCTTATGGCTGGCTAGACTGTTTTTGTAAAGTTTTATTGGAACATAGCCACTGCCCACTTGTTGACATGTTGTCTATGACTACTTTTTTTTTTTTTTTTTTTTTTGAGAGTGAGTGAGTGTGCACAAACAGGGGGAGGGGCAGAGGAAGAAAGAGACTCCCTTACGCAGCCTCCATGCCCAGTGTGGAGCGCAACCCAGGGCTTGAACTCACAGCTCTGAGATCATGATCTTAGCCGAAATCAAGAGTCAGACAGTTAACCAACTGATCCACCCATGCATCCCTCTATAGCTAGCAGAACTGCATAGTTGTGACATAGACCATATGGCTTGCAAACCTAAATTCTATGCTACCTAGCCCTTTGAGAAAGTTTGCCAACCTCTGCTCTAGGATTCACACCTGACTCCTAAGGTT
Source organism: Ailuropoda melanoleuca (assembly GCF_002007445.2). Classification (NCBI taxonomy): domain Eukaryota; kingdom Metazoa; phylum Chordata; class Mammalia; order Carnivora; family Ursidae; genus Ailuropoda; species Ailuropoda melanoleuca. The sequence continues at coordinate 156,224,546 of NC_048219.1, forward strand.
ACTGTGAGGTTTCTCCACTGGGGTTGGTCTTGGAACTCCAAGGATTCCAGAGCACTAACTTATAATTGTTCAATGCTAAATCTTAGCAAATCCTTTTCCTGTACATGCACATCTTAAGTCCTCAGGTGGTCTTGATGAGACCCCATCAAATGGGAGACCCCATTTCTGCCTCTCCCCACAGCTCCCTTGTCTTTAGAAATTTCATCTACCTTCAAGATTCCAACCTCTTCAACTCAGCAGGACTGCCACTCTGCTGGGGCCCAAACTCCCCAAGATAATGCTGGAAGATGTTCCCACGCAGAATGCTCAATTGTGGAGTTTAAAATTCTGTGTTTCCTTTCTCTTGAGGATCTATGCTGTTATTCGCATATATTTTGTCCAGGCTTAAAGTTGGTTTTGGTGAGGGTAAATCTGGCAGTACTTTGAAAGCTGCTTTTGAAAAACCAAAGATCCTAGAAAGCAGGACATTATGATGACTATACTCATCGCTTTTTTTTTTTTTTTTTTTTTTAAGATTTTGAGAGAGAGAAAAGACAAGTGGGAGGGAGGGGCAGAAGGAGAAGCAGAGAACCCTATGTGGGACCTGATTCCAGGACTCTGGGATCATGACCTGAGCTGAAGGCAGATGCTTAACTGAGTGAGCCACCCAGGCAGCCTCCTCATTGCCTTTTATTTGACATTCACTGAATAATCATTTTCGGGTTAACTATGTACTATGAGGAATGGATAAGGGAATTGTACAAACAGATACTATGAAAGTCGTTACATGTTGGTGATGTACAACCACGATAGTTCCTGTCTTCAAAGAGTTGTCTAGTAAACCAGACAAACATTATACCCATATCTTGCTCCATTTTTGAAATACATCTTTAGAAAGGCATATGGAACTAAGGGTAATTAAAAGCAGAGAGCTAGATTTCCTCCAGTATCTGACCATATATCATTATTAGGGGTAGTATTATGGGAGAAATTGGGTAGACTTGGTCACCTTTTCTGGACTTATAAATTACTTAAAATGCATTTAAATTTATTTTTATCTTAAGATCAAATTCAGTTGACTAACTTCTGAAACTATTGATTTTATGAATTTTTCTAGAGCTATGTCTTTTTGGTCCAAAAACTATGCCATTAGTATTATAGAGACTTCACCTGTGCTTTCTTATGGTTAGACTCCCATCATTCATTATTTGCATATAACACCCAGTGCTCATTGCAATACATGAGACCTTATTTTAATCTGACCTTTTCATATAGTTTCACAGGGAGCATCTAATTCAGAAGAAAAAAGAGGTGGCTTTGCCACATCTAACTTGTGTTGCCTAAAGGCTGTCATTCTGTCTCTTTAATTGTAAACATCTAACCAGGGGACAGAGCCTGACTCTAACAACAGTCCAAGATGTGTAGGCTCCTGAGGTTTGAGGCAGGAACAAATGTTATATCTATGCTTGCTTTCCTCAACAGTACAGATCAGGGGTTGGCAAACATTTTCTATAAAAGGCAAGACAGTCATTATTTCAGGCCACATAGTCTCCGTCAAAACCATCTCTGCCATTGTAGCATGAAAGTAGCCATCGCCAACACACAAATAGCATAGCTATGTTCTTTTTTTTTTTTTTTTTTTTTTTTTTTTTTTTTAAAATTTTTTTTTTTTTTTTTTTTTTTTTTTTTTTTTTTTTTTTTTTTAAAGATTTTATTTATTTATTTGACAGAGATAGAGACAGCCAGCGAGAGAGGGAACACAAGCAGGGGGAGTAGGAGAGGAAGAAGCAGGCTCATAGCAGAGGAGCCTGATGTGGGGCTCGATCCCATAACGCCGGGATCACGCCCTGAGCCGAAGGCAGACGCTTAACCGCTGTGCCACCCAGGCGCCCCAGCATAGCTATGTTCTAATAAACTTAATTTACAACAGCAGCTAGAATTTTACCCAAACGCTAGAGTTTGCAGAACCCTGGTCTAAATAAATCTAAACTAGCAAAAGTTAAACTGTGTTTTTAGTTTTATAAAATTTTCAAGATCTTGAAAAAAGATTTTCCTATTTTGTGAATTTCAAGTTTTACCGAGTGGTTTTCTTTCTATTGATAAGATAAAGCTGTTGTTACCTCACAAGTGACCAAAGCAGTAAAGAGGACTGTTTCTACTTGCTACCTAATCACACGGTATTTTGCATTTGGTAACTTCAAAACGAAACTTTTCTTTTCACAGATAAACACTACAGGTGAAGACTGGTAAAAAAGAAACATTGATTTCTGAAGTACCTGGAAAGGAAAGGCACCGGTCAGTAACCCGTGGACAAGCTCGGTGTTTTCCAAAGATGCTGTTGATGTAGTCTTTGCTCCTGCTTTTCTTCACTCAAAGCTCTTCATAACATGGGCTGCATGAAATCAAAGCAAACTTTCCCATTTCCTACCACATTTGAGAGTGAGAAGCGACATGCAAGCGAAGAAAGCTTTATGTCTGAAGAGAGATTTCTACCTAGGATGCCTTCTCCAGTGAATGTTGAAGAAGTGAAGGAACCACCAGGGCCCGAAACTGTGGTCTTTGAATTTGCACACCGCCTATCCCAGGAAATCTTGAGTGACGCCTTGCAGCAGTGGGCAGGCAATAACATCAAGTACTATGACATCCCATACATTGAGAGTGAGGGGCCTTGACGCTGTAAGGATGATGATAACCTTCCTGAATTGTGGATAAAGTTGGTGCTAGTTTAAATACATGAAATCATAGCAAAAACTGGTGTGAATAAATACAAATAACTCCATCTAGATGTAATAAAAAGTCTATGATAATATCAAGAGTATAGGAGTACCTAAAATGAAATACGTTAAGCACTTTTATGTTAATAGCAATTTCTATCTGCTTGCTCTTGGATTTGAGTCATTTAAAGGGCTAAACACAGGTCCTGTACCACAGTAATCAGCTCTATGTCATACCACTTTCTTCCTGTGGCACTAATAGTATCACCAAAGAAATCAAATGATTATTTTAAAGACACTTCTTTTAAAATAACTATTTAATTCACACACACAAACAAGTTATGAAAGGGATTTTTCAGATGGCAAGGAAATGGCACTTAAGCCGCAGTAATTAATAGTGGGTCATTTGTCAAAACCATTTGTGTCAAGGACCCCTACTTAACACACATGATCAAGCAGTAGAAAGCACCCCTTGCAGAAGTCCACCTTCAAACCTGTCCTAAACTACCACCTTAAACCTCAGGGCCCTAACTAACCACAGCTGTTATTGGATGACTGGAGACTTTGCACATAAGGCATCTGAACAGGATACAATTTACAGAAGTCATGATAGTAATGTTTATGGCATTGAGTTAAGCAGCCCAGTGATACAACAAAACAAACAGCAATCCAGTAAATTTTAAAATAACAGGAGCCCTAGTCAAGGTAAAAAGCAGAACCTGTTCTCAGTGCTGCATGTATATGGAGTTTTACTGTCTCAAAGATGTAGAGAGTTGGTATAATAGACACTCATTCCCATTTTTATTATTGACTAGGGGGGCAGTCCCCATTCATATTACTGTGGGACCAGTCTATGCATGAGGCTATACCGTTGCATTACAAAACAGAAGATCAAACACTCCTCCAAAGAGAGTACTCATGTATTTCTTTTATGGTAACAATGCCCATAAGGCATTTACAGCCATATACTATTTTCTTAAATTTGGCTTTTTGGGGAAGCTCCCCCCCCCAAGAATTAAGTACTGCTTAAAATCAATGGTAACAGAAAATTTGGAAGTGGAAGAAGATACTGAGAAAACATAACCTGTAGAAAAATTGGGACTCAGTCCCTAGAATGGTCTTTTCATCCAGATTTGCTACACACTGAGTTTAGTTGGAAAGGGAATTATTTAAGTCTGTGTGCATTAAATTCTTTTATTAAGATTCAACAGACCCTTGTCACTGACAGCTAAAGCAAGGCAGAAAAAGACTTGTAACCTTTTTAATGAGATAAATATGTATTTGGCCTTGTAAGCAGGCAGAAATGCTACCTCTAATTTTAACAACTGTCCTTTGAAACCCACAAATAGAGTGAATTCTCCCAGTTGCATGGAAAAAGAGTACTTTGAAGTGAGTCATGTGCCATCTTTCAGTTGCCTTTGGACACCTGGCATTCAACTTTCATTTCACCTAGTCTCAAGCTCTGAACTGTCCTGTTGTACTTGCAATCTAGAAACTTATAAAGTAGAAAAACCACCATCCCTGTTTATATAGGGATCTGAAGTCCTAAGGCTAAGGAACAAAAGTTTTCTGAAAATGCAAAACATCTTTCGAACTCACGAAGGAAAATTTAGGTTTTTGAGTACACTAATGACTTGGACAAAAGCCTAGATGTTGCCATTTTTCATTCATTTTATATCTCACTTTTGCTGCAAAGTCATATACTATTTAAAAGATAGAATATTATGGTGAGAACACAAAGCCATAGCCACACTAAATTTTTCAGTGTACATACGGATGTAGACTGTTGAGTTTCCTCATAAATATTTTAACCTCAGGTTCCTCCTGTGCCTGGGCCCCTATTTCCCAGGGGTGTAGCAGGGATGCCTGCCAGATCCATATCTAGCTAGAATTCTCATCTCTGTTGCCACTCTGACACTACAGCAGTACGGTTTTGTCACCATGCACCAACCTCTCGCTCCTGAATCATTTTAACAGAGTATAAGATCTTGCAACATAGAATTCTCTTGGAAATATATGCTGTATTATGTCAAACCATGGACAAGGAACTACAAGCCTTGCATAATCAGTGAGTTAATAAACCAAGTTGGAGGCAGGGAGGAAAAAGAACCAGATAAACAAATTTGTGGTGCATGTGATAATCATCAAGATATAGTTTGGCCTTGATGACAAGACAGTGAGAACATCTTTGATAGGATAACTTCTTTTGCACCTTCATATCTAAATATTGGATTTACTTCATTTTGAACTTTTACGAACAGTAAAAGACTGGAAGATCTATTTGAGAAGGAAGGAACATATAAAACAGAAGACTGAAAGAATTATTAGCTACTGGAAAGGGAAACATTTGTTCCAACTACACATCACAAACGCAGATGAAATAATAGTGGCCAAATTATAAGGGAAAGGAAACCGGGGAAAAGAGGGCCCAAGAAACAGCACTCACGTCAGGCTCCATCAGAAGACACTGCAAAAACAAGTCTCCAGTGTTCGTGACCATGGGAAGGGACACAGTAGCAGGTTCCTTTCTTCACCACACGGACACGTGCCCAACCACTGAATCTTTTCCCTTGAGAACAGCCAGGATAGGGGCACAAGAGCCGCCACCAATGTGACACGGAACTCAGATGGCAACTGTAAATGCAGATTATCACAGGAAGTGTGCCGGTCCCTCACGGAACCCCACAGCAGGGCTTCACTGCTCCCTTCCCCAGGTAAAGGTCTCTTGTGTGCTATTACCGTTCAGCTGCAAGTCTCTGATGCCAGAGTTCTCAATTTCCAGTTGCCTTATCTCTTCTTTGCAAACTACCTGTGGTCATTAGCACTCAAAGCATAATTTAAGGGGATAAAAATGATCTCAGTTCCAAAGGAATAATTTGTGTCAAACTGCCTTATTAGTATTAAAAACAGACACACTGAATGAAGGAGATAGCATGACACTCATATCCTACTTAATATCACTGGCATTTTATGAGAAGAGGGAACTATACTTTTGTATTCTGTAGTTTAAGAAATCAAAGTTAGAGACACAGGATAAATAATGTCAAGGAATAGTAAGTTAAAAACAAAGTTCCAGGGGCACCTGGGTGGCACAGCGGTTAAGCGTCTGCCTTCGGCTCAGGGCGTGATCCCGGCGTTCTGGGATCGAGCCCCACATCAGGCTCCTCTGCTATAAGCCTGCTTCTTCCTCTCCCACTCCCCCTGCTTGTGTTCCCTCTCTCGCTGGCTGTCTCTATCTCTGTCAAATAAATAAAAAAATTTTAAAAAAAAACTTTATAAAAAGAAAAAACAAAGTTCCAACAAATATATTGTTTGCTTGATCATAATGCCCTCATCCTATATTTGTGTGGCCAAATAGGATATATCTTCCTTGGAGCAGTGGGCATAGGCTCGGATGTACTCCCTATATCTAACTTTGCAAAACTGAAGTTTAGTTCATTCTCTTCCCTGTAAGACTTAGCTATGAAATGGTATTTTTCCAAATATTTTTGTGAAAACGGTTTTTTTTTCTAACCATACAATAAAAGTCTATTTGCCATTAACTAGCTGTGAGTTCTGATTAAAGCAAATGCCTTTCAATATTGTGTACTGCCAAATTTTTTGATATAAAGAACTTAACACTTTCTGCATTTCTAGTGAATACGAAGTGAATAAAAATCCTGATACGAATAATTTCTTGGATCATTCAGGTCCAATTTAAGAGTATAAAGGTAAACATGTCTATTACCATGCCATCAGTACTCTACATCTGTTCTTGACTTTTTGGGGGAAAATGCTTCATGTAAATATTTAGAAAATGTAAAGCAACTCCTGGATTGCAATTTCCTCATCTAGGGGAAGGGTGCAGGATATGACTTCTGACGTCTTTTTTAGTTCTGCCACTTTCTGTTCTTAAAAACCAGAAATTCTCTTAGTTTCTGAGTGGTTTGGGATGAAGGAAAAACTATAATAAGTCATAAAATAAATGATAAACTGACCTTTAAAGATTATTCTTACCTTGAATTTAATGTCCCAAGTCTGGAACACCCTGTAATTTCTTGTGTACCTTAAGAAAAACTTATTTTGTCAACAGTTTTTTAACGTATTTCTATTTGAACAAAAAGTCCTTTTTCCCCCCCCTCCTGATTTATACTATGTAACAGCAAATAACTTAACACACACAAATTTTATGTAAATTGCAGAAAGCAATGTGTCTCTATTTTCGAGACTGGAGTTTCCTAATTCCTCATTCTTTCAGATTAACAAATCCTACAAAACAACCATCACTTTGACCATAGGAAGAGATTCTGGTTAACTTTAGGGAGGACCAAAGGTAAGTTAATAATACTAGAGAGAGAACCTCATAAAAACCTTTTCGCTTTGCCTGAGATTTCTAATATTATAAAAGGAACACTTCTATAGTAATTTATAATTACCTTAAAACAGATTTATATATGCAGAAAATTCTCTGAACCATTAACACAATAGCCAAAAAACTTTGGATTATTTTTTAATAATCTATACATAAGTTTATTTAATCAACATAAAAACTACTACCCAAAGCCAAAACATAAGGTTCTCATTTCAATTAGATATTTAAGACCTTCAAATTTTCCCATTTTTATAAAACAGGTTGGCAAACATTTTCTGAAAAGGATCAGATAGTAAGTATTTTAGCCTTTGCAGGCCTTACAATCTCTCTTGCAACTACGCAAAGCAGCCATAGACAATATGTAAACAGCTGAGCATAGCAATGTCCCAATAAAGCTTTATTTATGAACACTGATATTTGAATTTCATGTAATTTTCACGTATCATGACATACTGGTCTTTGATATTTTTTTTTTCCTCAGCCATTTAAAACTGCAGAAACCAATCTTAGCTTATGGAAAACTAAACAACAAGCAGCAGGCCAGATTTGACCCATGAACTACAGTTTGCCAACACTTGTTCCAAAATAATCCCTTAAAAATCTAGTCACCTTAAAATTTCAAATCGTTACTTCCCAGAGATTTAAAGTAATTATTCAAATCTTCATCAGTAACTTCTTTTAGATCAGCTGGTTTCCACTTTGGACTCTGGTCTTTATCTATTAAAACTGTCAAATGAAGACGTAAGAAATGTTAGTACGTTTCTTTCAGGTATTACCAGATTTTAATTACCAAACTGACAGAAAGTACCTTACACGAGGCATATTTTCTATTGCACATTTTTTTTCTGCAAAGTTAAAATTTTTGCCTGTGTTCCATTTTTCTTTTAAATTAAGGCCCCATAGGATTTGGATGAATAGCAATGTAGTGATAATGACTCATGTGGTTATTTCCCAGCCTAAGTCTAACACCTGTAGCTTGAATACAGCCTATGAACTAATGTGACTTAAGCCTTAACCTTCTTTAAACAAAATCGTAAATGAAATCTTCCTGCTATAAAACAGCCAAAACCAGAGCTGGTGTGGTTTAAAGGGAAGGCAGGGGAGGGTGCAGGGCCCAGATCTGCCTTCTCAACTCCTCCACGTTGAATTGAAAGGAAAATTACTTGAAGTAGAGGGAAGGGGATGACTTTATGCATAATTAAATGTGGATACTGCTGTTCTGCTGAACCCTCTAGTTCACACAGCTCGGAATTAAAATAGCAGACCACCTTCAGGTTATCCTAAGGAACTACTTCTCTTATTTCGGTGTAGTCATCATTTCGTGTGGCCACATAGCATCCCCACTGGATTGTAAGTATGAGGCAATTGGCAAACCTCTCCTTTAAAAAGGGAAGGGGATGTCAGGTTCCTGGTTGTGACAGTATACTACTGTTATATAAACGTTACTGTTTAGGAAAATATGGTGAAGGGTACACAGGATCTTTCTATATTATTTCTTAAAACTGTATGTTAATCTACAATTATCTCAAAAAATTTTTTTAAAGAGAGAAGGGGGCTATACTTAGTATGGTTATGGTAGAGAATTTTAACTGTGCTTAAAACGTGCATAATTCTTATGGATACTGGAGGTTTGTTTTGTTGTTGTTGTTGTTGTTGTTAAAGGTTTATTTGAGGGGCGCCTGGATGGCGCAGTCATTAAGCGTCTGCCTTCGGCTCAGGGCGTGATCCCGGTGCTCTGGGATCGAGTTCCACATCAGGCTTCTCCGCTATGAGCCTGCTTCTTCCTCTCCCACTCCCCCTGCTTGTGTTCCCTCTCTCACTGGCTGTCTCTATCTCTGTCAAATAAATAAATAAAATCTTTAAAAAAAATAAAAATAAAGGTTTATTTGAGAGAGTGAGCAAACAAGGGGGCAAGGGGGGCCCAGGGAGAGGAAGAGAGAATCTCAAGCAGACTCCCTGTTGAGGGTGGAGCCTGATGAGATGAGACCTGACCTGACAGGATCAAGACTCAATGCTTTAACTGCCTGTGCACTCAGGTGCCCCCCACTGGCGGTTTTTAAGGCTGGGCTGCTAGCTACAGGATTTTAGCTCGTATCAGATCAGTGGTAACACTGATGTTATGATCCCTGCCAATGTGACAGTTTTACATTCCCCAAACAGCATAAATAAAAACAATTCTGGAACATTCTTTCTTCAAGAATCTCTCCCCTTTTAAGCCCTCTGGCCAATGCTATCATGGTATCTACCTCCTTGACAGTCTGCTGAAGGGCAAAAGGAAAGAATATTAATAAAATCTGTACTTTTCACACAGACATAATTTTTTACTTAGCATAGATATAACAAGTTCCTGCCATGTAGACAGCTCAGGTTTTTTCAAGTCTCATGAGCACCCACTCAAATTCCTTTTGGTAACTGTCTAGTTCTGCTGAAATCTATATTTATTTTCTTCTAAAACCAGGAAGAAGCTTATTCTAGGTGTTAAGAGTAAGAATTTTTGACAACCATTCCCCTAATTTGCTAGTTTATTTTATCTAATTTGCTAACATATTTTATAATTAGCAAACTGTAGCAAACATTTGGTTATTATGCAAGAACACCAGTTTTACCCTATTTTGCTTGCAAAATAGGGAGGCTATGCTAAAAGATGAGGCAGTAAACTTTCTCTTCACTGAAAAGTAGCTTGATAAGCTCCTGCATTATGAATCATAACCTTGATTCTGCTTGGTTTCAACGGTTTCCGTTAAATAATTGACAGTATATATGAAAACAATAACTTTGCTTTTTTAAGTTTAAGAGGGCTGCTATAACATATAGTGAATGCATTCAAACCCAAGTAGCACACAGGTCCTCCTAATATCGGAGGTCTAGGCTCTGATCCACATGCAGCAAGAATTTGAAGGGAATTAGTGGGGAAAAATGCATGTTTTACTTGTTTTTATAAAACATATAGCCATTTCTTCTGATTCAATTCCCTGGGTCCTCTAAAAGGGTTTGAACCCCTGCTTATTTCTGATATTATGTCATGCCGTAAGTTAAGAGAATTCTACAACAGTGACCAGTCTTTATCAAAGCTTCCAGCTCAGAGAATATCTTTTATTCAGATAAAGTATATACAGAGTCTCTACTATATTAAAGAGATCAATAAAAACATTAAATAATTAGATATGCAAAACACATACAAAGGGAAAAATAATTTTATGCAACATAAATAACAGCTACTATTTATGGGAATATGGGCTTATACATAAACTGTTTTACAAATTTGCTAAGAACAAAAAATAAACCATTTCACTTTTTCTAAATATGCTGACTTTGGAGATGATAAAAATTCATAAGAACATTAGCAGATGTTACTAATTATGTCATATGTTTTTTCTCAATGTCAATGTTTAACTGCTCAGGTACAGGCAAAGAAGTAATGGTAGCGTTCAACGCTGCTGGGAATGGCCAGGCCAGTACTAGGGAGAGGAGCGGTAGGGGACTTGAGGGCTTCTTGCAAGGGAATAAATGCACCTTTCCAAGGCTCCAGCAGCAGAATGAGTTTTCAAGCCCAGCGGTACTTAGCAGAGGCAGTCCATGGGATTGAAGAAGCAGGATAACCTCTTACATATAAAATAGGGGGCAGTGACACAGGTTATATGAATTTTTCAAACAATATTGGTTTCAAAGACTGACATTCCCTTATGTGCTAGTTGGTAATATAAAAAAGCAATAACTTTGCAATCTTTATGAAAGCGGAATTTTCACTAACAAAACAACTATCATCTTTGATTAACAGTATATGCTCACAAATCCTATTTCCATAATATCCAGGAAGAAAACAATCATCACTTACCTGCCCTAACACCTTCATAAAAGTCATGGCCTCCCTGAAAGAAAATTGAGATTAAATGGTGAATCTCCGGGCATCCTTCTTCCCAGTGATGATATGTCTCCTCCACCCACTTTAGTCTCTCACTCCCATGGCCAAAGCCTGAAATAAACAGTCAGAGACTGGACAGCCTTTATGACCCACTCCTTGATCGCCACCTCCGATTCTTATCTGCTCAAGTGCATTCACTGTTGTGCTACTACTGGTCCTACAACTTTTTCACCACTCACTTTATTGTGGTCACTTTCCTTGAAAATGCCCTCATCTCACTCAAGGCTTTTTCTCCCCTTTAGTCCGTCTTGGCAAAATCCCAGCACCAGCTGCCCCTACCATTTTTCTCCGCCTGCTTTCAAGGAGCTAAATCTTGCTGCAGAAAAGTCTATGATTGGTTTCATTTAAAATTCATGACCACGAATCTCAAACAGGCATGGAAAACTGCCCAACAATCCATGTTCTCTTCTCCACTTCCCAAGATAATGATTTTAACTGTCTTCTGCCTTCTCAACCTCTACCTCTAGCAAATTTTACTCTCACTGTATTCTCAGCTAATGACTTAACCTTCTATTTCATTACAAAAAGGGAAGCTCTAAGCCATGAACATTCTCTTCTTCCCACCCCTAAAATGCCTGCAGCCCAACTACACCCAACTATACCATGCCTTCGCTTTCCTGACTATGGAGGAAGGGACCAACCTCTTTCAAAGGCCCGTTTTCCCCACATTCCCACTCACATCTCCTCTTCTCAAGGACTGTGCTTGAGAAGGTTATCTCTATTTTCTCCCCTGGCATCATCAATGTCGGCAGCATAACCAGTGACTGACTGTGTTCAAATGTCTGGGCTCAGAAGAATGGATAAAGAAGATGTAGTATATGTATAATGGAATATTATTCAGCCGTCAAAAAGGGAAATCTTCCCATTTGCAATGATGTGGATGGAACTAGAGGGTATTATGCTAAGCGAAATAAGTCAGTCAAAGACAATTATCATATGATCTCACTGATATGTGGAATTTAAGAAACAAAAGAGAGGATCATAGGGAAAGAGAGGGAAAAATAAAACAAGATGAAATGAGAGAGGGAGATAAACCATAAGATACTCTTAATCATAGGAAACAAACTGAAGGTTGCTGGAGTGGAGGGTGGTGGGGGATGGGGTAACTGTAACTGGGTGATAGTCATTAAGGAGGGCACAGGATGTAATGAGCCCTGGGTGTTATCTAAGACCGATGAATCAGAGACCTGTACTTCTGAAACCAATAATACATTATATGTTAATTAAAAAAAACAACAAATGCCTGGGCTCACCCGCTGGCCTCTACTACACAGTAATGACACGACCTCGGGCTAGTAACTCCCCTAATGCCAAGTTTCCTTATATGAAATGGCAATATCAATACATCCATCGGAGGATTATCTTACTCCCAGTGCAGTGTCTGACATATAGTGAGTGTTCAGTAAATGTTAACTGCTTTTGGTATCAACAATCTTTTTTCTCTATTGGGTCATTCCCTACCATTTATAAACATGTTCTAGTATCTTCCACTCACTTGATTCCACAGTCCCAGCTCCTACCCTATTTGTTTCAGGAAGAAAAAGTTGTGTACATATAGCCTCCACTTGGCCATATCCCATTTACTCATTTACTCTCCAACTCACCACACTCTAACTTCTGCCCCAACACTCCTCTGAAATGGCTTGCCAAAATCCCCTGTGACTTCAGTGTTGCCATATGCTAAAGATGTCTTTATCCTCCCCTACTAGACACTTTGGCAATACTCTCTCCTCCCTGGAACACTCATTTCTTGCTTTCACGACCCCACGCTCTCCTGATTCTCCCACCTCTGTCCTTTTTCTCTTCCGTTGCTCTTTCTCCTCTAACCCACTCAAAATGCTGGATTTCTTGGGGCTCAGATCCAGCTCCCTCATTTTCTCTCCATATGATCTTATCCATTCTTTACTTGACACATCAGCACCTGACTTACCGATTCTGTTAAAATGTAAAATCATGTCACTCCTCTACTTGAAAACATCCAGTGGCTTCCCGTTTGACTCAGAACAAAAACCAGTTTTTCACAGACCTTCCAGGCTACCCGTGCTCTGCACAGCCCTTCTCTACCCTGTTAACTCTGACCTCATCTCTCTCACTCACCGACCCTCCTCCTCTGGCCACGCTGTCCACAGCTTCCTGCAGCTCCTAGGACAGGCAGCACATTCCTGCCTCAGAGCTTTGTACCTGCCTCTGCCCGGATGCTCGCCCCAAATCCCTGCACAGCTCATTCCCTCACTTCCTTCAGGTTTTCACTCAAACAACACCTTCTCAGTCAGGTCTTCTCCGGTCATCCTAAGTTCAACCACACACCCCCTTTATGCCATATCCACCTTCCCACTTTACTTTCGCTCCTTGGTACTTATAATCATATGCTGTATATTTTACAATTTTATCTGTTTAAAATCTATCTACCCCACTGGAAAGTAAGTTCCATGAGGGCAGGGATTTTGTCTATTTTGTTTACCTATGGGTTCTTGGTGCCTGTAACAGTGCCTAGCACATGGAAAGCTTTCTTGTTTCTTAAGTAAATAAATCTTCAAAAAAAATTTTTTAAAAGATTTTATTTATTCAGGGGTGCCTGGGTGGTGCAGTCGTTAAGCGTCTGCCTTCGGCTCAGGGCGTGATCCCAGTGTTCTGGGATCGAGCCCCACATCAGGCTTCTCCGCTGGGAGCCCGCTTCTTCCTCTCCCACTCCCCCTGCTGGTGTTCCCTCTCTCACTGGCTGTCTCTCTGTCAAATAAATAAATAAAATCTTAAAAAAAAAAAAGATTTTATTTATTCATAGAGAGAGCACACACATGAGCAGGGGGAGGGGCAGAGGAAGAGTGGGAGAGAATCTCAAGCAGACTCCCTGCTGGGCATGGAACCTGACGCAGGGACTCGGGATGACCTGAGCTGAAATTAAGAGTCGGTTGCTTAACCGAATGAGCCACCCAGGCGCCCCTCCAAAGTTTCTTTTTTTAAAAAGTGGCTCTAATGTCTTTCAGACTTAAATCTTTAACCCACACCTCCAAACTCTGACTCCTAAATGCACTCTTTTCTTCCCTCACATTCATCATCAAGGCCTATCAATTCTATCTCCTACACTGGTCCTCAAAACCATTCACCTCTCTCCAGTGCCACCACCCTCGTCTAAGCCACTACGACTTTGCAGCCTGACTACTGCCATAAACTCACATCTGGTCTCTACATTCACTCTTGAACCCTTCCAACCCCATCTCCATCCAGCAGCAATAAGTACCTTCTTAAAGCAAATGGAACCAAATCGTCCACTGCTGGAACCCAAGAGACTTCTCAACATACTCATTTCTTACACTTTAGGTCACAGAGGAGCTGACAACTCAAAGATGTCTTCCCTTTGTCTCTCCCACTCCCTCCTGTCCCCGCATCATTCTCTTCTATCATCAACTTGTAGGTTTCCTTTGGAGCACTAACCACAATTTGTAATTATTTTACTTATTTTGTTTACTTGTTCTTCCTAGTCTCAGTAGACTATAAATTCCATGAGAACAAGGACTGGTCATTCTTTCCACCACATAACACCTAGAACAGTGCCTGGCAATATAACTAACATACTTGCTGAAGGAAGGAAGGAACTGATCAATCCAGGCAGTGTGGTAAATGTACAGTTGAAAACACAGACTGTGAGGTATACTGGGTAGTGGTAAAGAGTGCAGGCCTGGAGTGAGCCCACCTGGTTTCAAACAAAATGTGCCTGCCACTTAATACCTATACCACCTTAGGCAGGTTACTTCTCTTATGCCAGTTTCCTCATCTGTAAAGTGGAGACAAGAATAGTTCCTATCATTGTAGAAATAGTGTAAAATTTAATGGAGAGGATACATCTAAAGTGCCTGTCAAAGTACTTCTCTTGGAGAGGAGGTTAAGATGGCGGAGGATTAGGGGACCCCTTTCTCAGCCGGTCCCCTGAGTTGAGCTGGATAGGTACCAGACCAGCAGGAACATCCACGGAATCAGCCTGAGACGCGTGAAACCGCGCACAGATATCGGAAGCTAAACAGAAGGGGGAGGGAGCCGCCATGTCAGGGCGCCGGGAAGCGGTAGCCACCTGCACGGGGGAGAAGCTAAACAGAAGGGGGAGGGAGCCGCCATGTCAGGGCGCCGGGAAGCGGTAGCCACCTGCACGGGGGAGCGGACAGACCGTGGACCCGCACGCTTGAGACAGCAGTCTGAGAACGGGAGCTCCGGGAGCGCACGCGGGACGGCTGGCGGTTGGCGGGCCACCCGCACGGGGGAGCAGGTGGACTCGCGGACGGCACCCGTGAGACAGCAGACTTAGAATGCGAGCTCCAGGAGCGCGCACTCTGGAAACAGCAGACTTGAGTCTGTGAGCCGGGAGCGTGTGCCACCAAGCATCTCACGGAGCTCCGGAGCGCTCACTGGATCGAGGCTGAGACCGGGAGCTCCGGGAGCGTGCGCGGGGCGGCTGGCGGCTGGCGGCTG
>NC_048219.1:156240072-156321526 GCF_002007445.2 Ailuropoda melanoleuca
TGTTATACGCAACTAATGAAGCATCGAACTTTACATCGGAATCCGGGGATGTTCTGTATGGTGATTAACATGATATAATAAAAAAAAATACTAAATTAAAAAAAAAAAAAGTACTTCTCTTAACCATAGACCTCAGCTGCTACTTACATCCTACTAGGAGTGACTTTAAGATTAAAGTGACTAATAGAGTTTTATTTATAGGTTGATGAACTACTTTGAATACTTTAATAAATCTTTCAAGACATGAAAGTCCATTAGGGAGACCTACTTTCTAGTTATTAAACAAAATATTCCTTTAGGCTGTAAATTAATCTAAAGGCCCTCTACATATAACACAAAAGTGATGATTCTGCTTTCAAAGAGTTTATCACCTAGAAGAAGAAATCTCTATGATTCTGAAATGTTTCATAAAATTAATATTCTATGTGATTAGTCTATTTTAAGTGTATTTATAATGGCATTTTCAATGCTGATCTATTAAAACATGTAACAAACTAGTAACACCCATTCATATATTTTATATATGTATATATTGCTCGTTTTACTAATGAGGAAATTCAGATTTACAGAGTTTACGCTTCTTGCCCCAAGGTCAGAGACCATGCCTAAAAAATGGTTAATTCTATTTTGAACTCCACCTGAGATTAGAGGCCTTCTTATACTTACACACAAATATAACTGCTGTTTCATAAGGGCTTAAGAACAATGTGAGAGCAATAGTTCCACATACCTTTAGCTAACTGGCCTGTTGTGTTTCCACAGAGTAGATTTACAGGTAGTTTTAA
Source organism: Ailuropoda melanoleuca (assembly GCF_002007445.2). NCBI lineage: Eukaryota > Metazoa > Chordata > Mammalia > Carnivora > Ursidae > Ailuropoda > Ailuropoda melanoleuca. The sequence continues at coordinate 156,240,858 of NC_048219.1, forward strand.
GGTTTTTGTTTATAGTTTTCTGTATTTTACATGCCCCACAATGAACACCTATTACTTTCATAAATAGAAAATAAGTACATATTTTTAAAATTCTTACCATACAAGCTTGACTCAGCCGATATTCCATGGTTAATACTTCTTGTAAGGTCTTTGAAGACCCCTCTTTGAGTTGCCTTAGTGTGATCTTTAGGGATGTTGGAGACATTTTATTAATTACCTGTGAGAGGGAAAAAAACAAAATTTTTTTTAACTAGTTTTAGCCCAAGAGTTCCTTTACTGTCTATAACAAACTAGCTGAGTTTTAATATAAATCTTATTAAAATTTGTTCCTTGAACAGTACTTTCACATGACACTTTCATAAAAGTGAGATTATGCCATAGCTTCATCCTGTCAAAGCACCAATGGTTTTCTAATCTCTTGGAATAACAAAACAGATCATTCCACCAGTGAAATAAATGCTGTACCCATAAATTAATAAAAGAAATATATATTTTTGTAGGTGCCTGACATAAATTATGATCCCAACTAGGTAAGCAGTGATTACGCTTAAGTAAAATTAATACACATCTTACAAACGACTAAGATATCAGAAAACATTATACCTTATGATATAAAGAAGGTAGAGTTAGAAATATAGCTCATTCCTTCCCATTTTGTGACTACAGAGAAGTGTTTGAACTGAACTGTACTCTTTATCTATAAATAAATCTACTTACCTTAAAAGTAAGGAGAGAAAACAATTCAAGATAGCATGAAGTGGTCTTCTATAGTATTTCAATATTTAATAAGTAAGAATAACAGGCCTGACTCCTTGGCTACAGTGCTATGCGCCCCTTCCTTTTGAATTTAAAGGTGCTATTACTAGTGTTCAGTCACGTGTACGACTGTGACAACAGCTGCTACAAGAGCTCCCTTTACATGCTATGCACATCTGATGCCTGCCCTGTTCTTTATAATTGCAATATACAGTTTTCAGGCCTGTTTTTGAGCGATTGCCTTAAAGGTAGAAATTTTACTTTCTGAGTTCAAAGAATTCCCCACATCAAGATTCCAGGTTCTTTGTAGCATCCTCAAGTGTGGCACACAGAGTCAGAGAACAGATTGAGTGGATAGGGCTGTATCTTACCTAGCAGCTGCTAAAAAAACAGATGACTACTGTACAGGAAAAGTTCAGGGAAGATCAGTTTCCTACCTACAGTCACAACACTGAAGAAAAGGTGAGAAAGAAAAAAGCAATTAAGGCTTTTTATGCATCTGATTCATCTTCATGGGAACTCACTCTTCTGCCCTCAGTGCCATATGTACATGATCTCATTTAATGCCCCTGGAGCAATCCCACTCCATGTTCTCGCCTTTCTGGTTACAGACCGTGAGGACGATGGCACCTGTCTAGCAGTCTGCATACTGTGTTAGGAGGCCCCTCCTTTCCACAGGCAAGTAGACAAGGGGTCTGTTCTGCTGACGAAACCACTGGTTTTCTCTAGCAAGAGCAATGCCCACATGATTACAGGTGAACATCTGGAAGAACTTCATTCACAATGCTGAAAGGTGTACTTAAACGAGCAACGTAGCCACCTTCTATCTTTTCTAGTCTACAAAGTCAATGAAGCTATGATTCCCTTTCCAAAAGGCTGTCGTATATAACCCCACAATCATGTACCTCAGAACTACCATTATGGCTAATTGCCTGTGTCCTCTTTCTTGGTCTGGCACTCTATATACAACCTAGAATTCGAAAAACACAAACTGTCTTTGCTATACTTCCTCAGTTGGCTACCAATTAATTTCATTAAAAAGGTCACTAATAAGAAAACCATCCCATTTACAATTGCACCCAAAATAATAAAATACCAAGGAATAAACTTAACCGAGGAGGTGAAAGACTTATATGCTGAAAACTATAAAACACTGATGAAAGAAACTGAAGATGACACAAACAAATGGAAAGATATTCTATGCTCGTGGATTAGAAAAACCAGTATTGTTATAACGTCCATACTACCCAAAGCAATCTACAGATTTAATGCAATCCCTATCAAAATACCAGAAGCATTTTCCAAAGAACTAGAATAAAGTTAAAATTCATATGGACCCACAAAAGACCCCAATAGCCAAAGCAATCTTGAGAACAAAAGAATAAAGCTGAAGGTATTACAATCTGCCCTTCCCCTCAGCATCTACCAGAATACTCAATAACATACATGAATTGACATGCATTACCCAAAAAACCTATATTGATACAATTAAAAGAACAGTATTCAACAAGCCTATGATGATACAATTAGAAGAATTCTGCCAAGAAGGCCTCAAGGTTGACTGAAGGGCTAATACAGACGTAGAAGTCCAACCCCTTCTCTGATTTAGTAGGTGATCTTAGAAAATGAGCTTTAGAGTTTTTTTTTCTTTATAAAAAAAAAGGATGTCATTTATGACATTCTCTAAAAGTCTAGGCTCTGTCAGATTTAACTCCAAAAGAAGGAACCCCAACAATTAGGAATTCATGTATATTTAGATCATTTATATTTACTATACTATGAACTGTGAATACTTTTCTAAATAATCTTACATATTTTGTACTTTTAGCTATAAATCTTTTCCAGAAGTGTTCAGATTGACAGTAAATCAACAGAAATATAAAATACCTGAACTAGAGCAAGTCAGTCTAATCCACGGTATACTGCAGTTTCACAGAAATATTTGTTTTAAATATACTCTATATCATTCTGAAGGGTCATATTATTATATAAAGACCAAATAGCACTTTAAAGAAATGGGCACTGGTATTTCTTTTATCTTCAGCAAAGGCTTAGAGCCAGTCCAACAAGAGTGCTTTATGCAATCTTATCTTAAGACTTTTCCAGTAATTCCTTAAAAGCCTTAACAATTTAAATAAAATGCAAAGATAATGTCTAAAGAATCAAGTACTGCTCTTTCATGATATCCCAAATGCTCATGATACTGTTTTAGGGTCACTGATAATCAATCCATCAGTGGACTGGAAAGCTATTTTCCTGTTTACATAAATTGATTATTTTCCCCTTAAAGTTTATTGTACTCCTTCCCTAAAGACACAATGTACCCATCAATACTGCCATTAAATTACTCTTACTGGCAGCAATAAACAGCACAGTGTAATGGGCACCTTTAGCAAACATAATGCCTACTTCTATAGGTCAAACTTTTTTTTTTAAATATAATTTGGTATGTCATTTTGATTTTTTAAAATAATTAGCTTTACTCAGGTGTAACTTAAATATAAAATTCACTCATTTTAAGTGTAGAGTTCTGTAACTTTTGATAAATGTATACAGTTGTGCAACTACCTCCACAATCAAGATTTGGAATATTTCCATCACCCTGAAGAGTTCTCCTTCCCTCAGACTCTACCGGCAGTTAACTGAACTGTTTTTTTCCCCTATAATTTTGTATTCTCTAGAACTTCATAAAAATAAAATCATAAGTAGTCCTGTGTGTCCTGTCTGCTTTCTTTCACTTGGCACAATGCTTCTGAGATTCATCCATGTTGTTTCGTGTAGCGCTAGCTCTTCCCTTCTTACAGTTGAGCAGTATTCCTGTCTTTGGCCATCATAATAAAGTTACTATGAACGTGTGAGTACAAGCATCTGTGTGGCCATATGTTTACATTTTTCTTGGGTAAATCTCTCGGGGTGGGACTGTTGGGTCTTGCAGTAAATGTACATCTAACTTGTAAGAGACTGCCAAACTGCTTCCCTGCTGGCAATGTGTGAGTGGTAGACATTCCATATCCTTACCAACACTGGGGTTGGTACTGTCAACCTTTTCAATTCTAGCCACTCTAACAGATACGCAGTGACATCTCACTGTGGTTTTAATTTGCATTTTCCTAATGATTAAACATCTAGAGCATTTTTACATGTGTTACTGGCCATTCACACATGTCCTTTGATGAAGTGTCTAGATCCCCATTTTCTAGGGACACTGTTTTTATTCTCATTAACTTGTAAGTGTTCTTTATGTACAATAAAGTCCTGTTATCAGATACAAGTTTTGTAAATATATTTCTTCCCAATCTGTGGTTTCTTTATTTTCTTCAAAAAAGAAAAGTATTTAATTATAATAAAGATCAATTTATCAGTTTTTTTCTTTTGCAGTTCTTGCTTTTTGGATTAAAAAATCTTGGCTAACCCAAAGTCACAAAGATTTTCTGTTTTCTTTCAGAAGTGGCACAGCTTTATCTCCTACTATTAGGTGCATAACCCACTTTGAATTGCATACGGTGGGAAGGAGTTCAGAGCATGTTACCTCAAGATATGACACTTTGGCATATTGATTATCTTGAGTTAAAGGCACTTAAGAAATAATATGACCCACCTTTTTTTCCAGGAAATAAAACTCCCATGTGAAAGATGCCCTCCGTGTAGCAGCAGGAAGACATTCTTATCATCAGAGACAGGGAACATGGGGCCAAGACATCTATACAAATAAACTTTGTTAAACTAACCCTTATCTTCCCAGTTACTTCTTCACCATTTACTACCACTAGACCAAACTCCTTTCTCTTGTCAATTCTTCACAAATTTGTCTCAAAGGTACAAAAGCTTCCTGCTCTGGTTATTTGTTCAGATCTTCATTCTCTTGTGCTCCCATGTACGTGTAGAAATTTAATAAAATCTGTATGCTTTTCTCCTGTTAATCTATCTGGCTTATGTCAGTTTAATTCTTAGGCTGGGCTGGAGACCCTAAGAAGACAGGAGAATTTTCTCTTTCCCTACAGGTGCAAGGGAAGAGTCAAGTACTTTTTTTCTCTTGCATATGGATATTCAATTGTTCTAGGACCATTTGTTGAAAAGATTATCTTTTCCCCACTGAATTATCTTGGGAGTTCTGGGCAGCCTTTACTTTAGTGTTAATGTACCCCCACTACTAAAGTGTAAACCTTCTGGCTGATGGCAACACAAACTCTTCCCAGACCCGTGTGAGTCTTGTTAACTGTTCAGGCTACAGCTTTCCTCTGGTTCTTTCCCTGGTCTTGTAGAGTTTTACCTAAAACATGTATAGATCAATATTCTGAAAATTCCCACAGGAAGCAGGCCAAGTCAATCTTAGGGTTTTCCTATTTGTTTCCTTCCTCTCAGGAATGACAGTCCTGTGCTGCCTGCATTGTCCAACGTTAACAAACACGAAGTTTCATATATTTTGTCCAGTTTTCTAGTTGTTTTCAACAGAAGAACAATTTCTGTAACACTTAATTTTTCATGAGCATGTCACTTTATTTTTAAATAATACAGCACATGGCTAACTCTTAAAGCTTACAGAAAGTTTAGTAATCTTTTAAATTTAATTTCTCTAATATTTTGCTGCTGTCTTTTCTTAAAATCTATGCTTAATTATTCTTAGTTTTCCTTTTTCCCCAATTTTTCACATGTATGATTTTATAGGAGCTTGTCATATTCTTATATATTAACTTCAAGTATAAGACTGAGTTTCTTTTATTCTTCACAAAATGAGCATTCAAAATCAAATAAATACATAAATCCCACACTGCTAATTAGGAAGAAGAAATTCCAAAGAATTTTAAAAGTTTTTTAATATTAAAAAAAGGAACTTATATGCCCTTTCAGCCTTTAACACAATAGGTTATCCTATTACATATTATCATATTACATTATATCATATATCACATCATATTATATCAATCACCAAGTATAAACACCTAAAAGACATGTCAAAAGCAACACTGGTTTCCCTGGCCATTTGCTCAGGAACACCTTCCTGGATACTAATTAGACCCGCTGTTCCTTGTTCTCGTTTCTCTGTTTCTCTGGCCATGGACTTCGTACTCCAGCACTCCTAAGGATTAGTGATCCTACTGAAATACCTTTCCTTGGCTTAGTGTCCTTGCTGACACAGTTGGGCTTTGGGAGAGTAGGGTCTCAATCTCTTCTACTCATATTTGATTATTGGTATCACTTGCAATTCTACAAAAATGAACACTTCCCTCATTGGCCCTGAAGAACCTTCTTTACTTTGGCAAATGTGCTAGTCTTATTACCAGAAAAGGGAGATGAAACAGGATAGCATTTCCTACAGATCAATGTTAAAAAACCAAAAACCCAACTAAAAAATGGGCAAAGGACTTGAACTAGACATGTCCAACAAGCATATGAAAAGATGTTCAGTATCACTAATCATTAGGGGAATGCAAATCAAAATCACAATGAGCTATCATGTCAGAGCCATCAGGATGGTAGAAAAAAGATAGAAAATAATGAGTTGGCAAACTTTATGCACTGTTATTGGTGGGAATATAAAATGGTGCAACTGCTACGGAAAACAGCATGGAGTTTCCTCAAACAATTAAAAACAGAATTACCATATAATGCAGAAATTCTGCTTCTGGGTATATATCCAAAAGAAATAAACGCAGGGTCTTGAAGAGATATTTGTATACCCATGTTTATAGCAGCATTGTTCACAAAAGCAAAAAGGTAGAAGCAACCCAAATTAAATGCCCATCAATGATGGATGAGCAAAATGTGGTATATACATACAATGGAATATTATTCTGCCTTAAAAGGGAATGAAATTTTGGTACATGCTACATGTTTCAACATTATGGTAGGTGATATAAGTCAATCACAACAGGACAAATGCTGTATGATTCCACTTATGTGGGGTATCCAGAGTAGTCAAATTTACAGCAACAGAAAGTAGAATAGTGGTTGCCAGGAACTGGGGTAGGAGGGAAATGGGGAGTTGTTATTTAATAGGTATAAAGTTTCACTCAGTTTTGTAAGATAAAAATGTTCTGGAGATTGGTTGTACAACCAGGTGAACATACTCAACAAAACTGAATTATATACTTAAAAATGGTTAAGATGGTCATTTTTTAATGTATTTTACCACAAATAAAATGTGCATCCGCACACACAAGAGTACGGCAATTGGAGACTTTCGTTAAGTTTTCCCTAATGTGAGCTATGCACTGTGACATCCGAATTGCCCAAATAGCTTACATGGATTGTTTGGCATCATGAACAACATACACCTAAAGGGGGATTAAAAGGACATAAGAGGAATTCCAACAACAAGTATTAAAAAAAAGTATTGAACTTTGAAGGAAAATCTAAGAAAGGACATGAGAAGCCATAAACTAAGGTACTGTGAAAATTGCATCAGTTGTAAAAAATTTATGAGTTACTCATATTTGTTATTTTTTTAACCCATGCTATCCTACAGTGATTAGCAGTTAAAAAAAAAAAAACACACATTAGAAATCTAAAGAAAGGATTTAAAAAACTTAAGTTTTTATTTAATGATAAGTAAGTATGTGGAAAAGATTATGTCCTTCCCCATGGGCAACTGTGGAAAGGGACCCTTATACACAGAGTAGATGGCTGCAACTTGGACCATAAAAAGACTAGATGAAGACAGGAGTCCCTGAAGGGCCCACAGGGGTTAGGAGCAATCCCAGAAGCTTACTGACACAAGTATTAGAATCTTTTCAAAAATTTGTTCAAACATCTGATCTGCAAACCTTTCACTGAGGCACCAAGAGCTATTTTCTCCTTCAGGGCTGTTTTTTGGTGTATGTTTCTGGTTGAGATAATTAAAATGAACCCTGCATCTAAGCTCTATCAGGGAAGTCTCTGTGGGGATTTTTTTGATCCTCACATCATGTTGTTCCCAGCAGATACTAATATTTTGGAGTCATATTTGAGCTATAGACCAACTGAATAAAAATCAAAACCTGTCCTTCTAATGAGAGTGCTTACACGCATCCTAGCCTACAGTGAACCTAGCTATGATGAGTGGCTTGCCAGGTATCCTCTTTTCGATGCAGAATAATCGTAATGCCAGAGGAATTGAAAGAAAACTGAAAAAACATTGAGTTCTATCCCTCAGTTCTGGGGTAGGCCAGTAGTTTTAAAATAATATGTCACCTTGCATATCTGTACTGCTTTAAAGTGACCATATAGGTATGAGGTAATGTGCTGCATGACTTCTCAAATGAAATTACTAAGTGCATACTTAATTGGGTCCTATTGCTCAGGGGGAAAAAAGAGGAATACTAGTTTCTATATTGCTCTGGAAACAAAAGAACCAGCTTAACATTAGAATCCTTGAAATATAAAATGATTATCTAGATTTAAGCAAGCATTCCTAAAAGCTGTTAAAACTCACACTAATTTACTATTGTGGGTTAAGAAAACATACGACTGGTCTATCTACTCTAATTTATGCCTATCCTTGAAAGTTAACAGAATTCTAATTACTAAATAAGACCCTAAGAGACTAATTTGGGATTTCCACCTTAAGAATATAGTTAACAATGAGAGGGGTGCCTGCGTAGCTGGTTAAGTGGTTAAGTGTCTGCCTTCTGGTCAGGTCAGGGGGTCCTAGGATGGAGGCCCCCCCCTTGAGCTGTCAGGCTCCCTGCTCAGTGGGGAGTCTGCTTATCCCTTTCCCTCTGCCCCTCCTTCCCCACCCTGGTGTGCAAGAGCAGCTCTCAAATAAAATCTTTTTAAAAAAGACAGACAATACAGTAACAATGGGGAAGTGTTTTCATCTTCACAGGTGAAACTAAATTTTTTGTAAGTTTTGTGACAACTGAAATGTGACAATTATACCTATAAACTGAAAATACTATCAGATAAGGGCAAGCTATTAACACCTTTTCTATAAAGTAAAAGGAAACACACTTTTTTCTCTCCTTTGTGTATAAGTCTGAAATATTTCAAGTCTCACAGTTCCAAGCATGTCAGTACTCATGTACTCCTTTATACAAAAACAGCTTTTGTTTTGCTGTTACCAGCTGAGTCACATCGTAGAAAGATCCAAGTGTGCCTAACACTGACAAACACTGCTTAAAACTCAGCTATGGGGGCGCCTGGGTGGCACAGCGGTTAAGCGTCTGCCTTCGGCTCAGGGCGTGATCCCGGCGTTATGGGATCGAGCCCCGCATCAGGCTCCTCTGCTGTGAGCCTGCTTCTTCCTCTCCCACTCCCCCTGCTTGTGTTCCCTCTCTCGCTGGCTGTCTCTATCTCTGTCAAATAAATAAATAAAAAATCTTTAAAAAAAAAAAAAAACTCAGCTATGGGTATAGATGGGGCCTCTTACTAGTTTAAAAAAGTTTTTGTTTTTGTTTTTTTTTTTAATCAAACCTACTGCTTAGAAAGACCATATACTGATCTGTTGCATATTCAACTGAATTTATAGATTAATGGCAGAATTTCAATATATTATAAAAAGACTACACTCCAGTAGGCCAACCCTTCTAATAAAAATGTCCTTAATGCTTGTCCCCAGGACAAGGAGGACTCCCGGGAGATGAGACATGCCTACTGAAGTTTTTCTCTGTTACAGTCCCAGGACCTAAAAACAGCTCAACTTTACTGTCAACATCCAGCAGGTAGACAAGGCACTTGGGTTTAGATAAAGGTTTTGCGAAAATGCTTTCTGAGGCTCAAATGAGTTCAGAAAAAGACCAAAAACAAAACCCTGTGCAGTGGTCTGGGTCACCACCATGGAGCTCTGAAACAAGAGGCTTCAGAGAGGCTTCCTTACCACAAGGATTCACCACACTCAGGACAGAAATGATCCATACATTACCTTCAATTGTTCTAGGGCAAAAGATGAACCATCTTGCTGTAAATTTTCAACTATCTGTTCCACAGTATTGGCTGAGAACCAACTAGGAGAAAGGAAACACATGATTTTACCAATCTGCAAGCGATTTCTTCTTTCCAAAATAGAAATAACTCTAAACACAGGTTTTCCTCAAACTCCATTTCAATTATGAAAAATTTTCCAAGCTATTTTACAGGATGATGAAATAAAACCCTGCTTCTCTGGGTGTTTGCAGTCTACTTTTATTAATGCAAAATAAAGCCTAAATTTTCTCTTATGCTTTCTTGCATCTATTACCTATAAATAAATATCTTAACTGTGAAAAACTGATGCTTCTAAAATGTAGAGATAGTTATCTTATTTTCCAATAGTTTGTATCCTCCCCTTCTGTTCCTTAAGCCAGTCTATCAATCTCTCAAATCACTGCACAAAAAATCTTTTGATCAGCTTCATAAGACCTTCATAAAAAATGACTCTATGAAGATAAAAGATAATTCAATTATTATTTTCTAGCCTCTCTTTCCCATCCAAAAAAAAAAAGTTTTGCACTAAAATGAATCAGCACGATAGATTATTTCAGTATAATGGACTTATTTCTCCCCTGAAAGAGTAGACAAGAAGCTACTTCCAAAAGAAAAAATAAAAGCACTATACTATCTGATCTCAGAATTCAGTGCATTAAACACAATGCAATTACAGTGTTAGCAAATTCAATTTAATATAGTCCTTCCAAAATAAAAGATGTACTGAGACCTCTCTTTACCTGTTTATTTTGTCCATGTGTTCCTCAAGTATAAAAGACTTGTCTTGATCAATCTTGGACTGTTTAAAAAAGAAAAATCTTGTAATTCACTTGAAGTAATCCAAATCTAAAAATCCTTTAAAATGTCATCCTATTTAATGATACACTTTGTGACAGATTATCACTTTCAGTCAAATTATATCCAACAGCCTCATAAATAGCTACCACATGTTCGAAATTCAGATGGTGTTATTTCAGACTAGCTCCTAAAAGTGCCAAAGGCAAAATATGTTCCTTTACTTTTATTTATACATTATTATATATGCTACATTATCATTAAAGTATGGCAATGAATTAAGGATTGTAAAGGACCTGAGACACCATCCAGCCCAAATTTCCATTTGATACAGAAAACTCCTACCACATCCCTGATATCTGTGTAGCACTGACCTCCAGGGAAAGAAAACAGTAGCTTGAGAAGGAACTCCCAGTGCTTGAATAACTATACTTAGGATTTTTTTCAAAAATTCTGGACCAAATAAGTCCCCTCATGTTTATAGGTCTAGTGAATCCTGCCCACCTCTTTTCTCACAAAGTGCAGTTTTGTGTCCCCTCACAGTCAGGTCCTTGTTACATACAAGCTCCAGTTTATCAAGTGTGGAATGTACACATTAGCTATGGGTATGACTAAATCATAGCAAAGGGCATCAGGGCTGCACATACCCTTGTTTGTTTGGATACAACACTTTTACTAATAGGACTAAGTCTGAGTTAGTTTGGGGGCAGTTCTATTATGTTGCCTTTTTTTTTTTTTTAACCCGGTGTTGTTGTAGGCTACATTTTTCCCATGCTGTACTTTATAAATTTGGTACTTTGGACTGAAATACAAAATTTTCAGTTATCTCTATTGTGATCCTGTGATTTATTTTTTTTTAATATTTTATTTTTTAATAATATTTTTTATTATGTTAGTCACCATACAGTACATCCCCAGTTTTTGATGTAAAGTTCCATGATTCATTACTTGCGTACAACACCCAGTGCACCATGCAACATGTGCCCTCCTTAATACCCATCACCAGCCTAAGATTTTACTTATTTATTTGACAGAGGGACAGCCAGCGAGAGAGGGAACACAAGCAGGGGGAGTGGGAGAGGAAGAAGCAGGTTCCCAGCATAGGAGCCTGATGTGGGGCTCGATCCCAGGACCCCGGGATCACACCCTGAGCCAAAGGCAGATGCTTAATGACTGAGCCACCCTGCGCCCTTGTGATCCTGTGATTTAAAATAAGAAATACAGGGGCACCTGGCTGGCTCAGGTGGTAGAGCATGCAACTCTCGATCTTGTAAGTTTGAGCCTCACATTGGGTATAGAGATTAAAAATAAAATCTTAAAAAATAAAATAAAATAATAAATACATATTTGGTCTTTGCCCATGTATTTGTTCTTTGTTCCTGGCTCACAGCTCCCCAAGACTTTGAAACTTCTTTAAGAAGAGCATCTTTTGTTGTATTTGGTCTTTTGTCCTGAAATTAAGGTGAAATGGGCCATTTGTTATTCATAACGAGCCCCTTTCCATCATGGTTATGTTAACGAGGTGACTTTTGGAAAGCTCCTAAGAATGGGGCTGATCTCCAGGGGAACCAACCAGTTATTAGAAGATTGAAACTTTCAGTCCCACTTTCTAATCAAGCCCGGTACCAACACTACCACCATTTCTCACCTCCCTCCCTCCACCTCCAGTGAGGAAAAAGGGGTTGGAGATTGAGTTCAATCACCAATGGCTAATAACTTAATCAATAGTGACTATGTAATAAAGCTTCCATAAAAATCCAAAAGAATGGAGTCTGGAGAGCTCCAGGTTAATGAACACATGCACGAGTGGGGAGAGTAGTACATCCCAGCTTCATTGGGACAGAAACTCCTGGGCTTGAGACCCTTCCAGACCTTGCCCTGTGTACCCTTTACTGGACTATTCATTCATATCCTTTACCGTATCCTTTATAATAAACCAACAAACACTAAGTGTTTCCAAGTTCTGTGAGAAATTCTAGCAAATTATCGACCCCAAGGAAGGGGTCATGAGAACCCTGATTTGTGGCCAATCAGAAGTATAGGTGACAAGCTAGGACTTGTGACTGGCATCTGAAGTGGGGTCAGTCTTGTGGGACCGAGCTCTTAGGTTGTAGGATCTGATGCTAACTCCAGGTAGATAGTGTCACTACCGAAATGAATTCTAGGACACCCAAGTGGTGTTGCATTGAATTGCTCGATGTGTAGAAAACCCACATATCTGATGTCAGAAGTGTTGTGAATGTGGTAGTAGTGTGAGAATAAAGGAAAACACAGGGAGTGTTTTCCCATACATTTATTACCTTTCACACTGATACTATTAAACAGGTCACTCTAAACTTGAAGGTTTTTTTTAAATCCATATTCTTTTACCTAATTTTTTTCTTAGTTTCAAATCAATTTGATCAAAATGCTGTCAATGTTCTCACCCAAATCACTGAGGAAAAAAACTGAAAAAGGCCAAGATGACTTCATCTATAGACTAATACCTACATGTTTAGCAGAACTCTCTAAAGCCCTTCAACTCCCACCCACTCCAATCCATGCTATATTTACCCAACACGAGAGACTGTCAAATGCCTTGACAAAATCGGATGAAATCCTCATGTGCTCTGTGTTCATATTCATTGCACTGAGCATTCAGGGGTTCTGTCAATCCATTTTCATGTTCTTCAGTTCTGAATAAATTTTTATATTATTTTTCTAAATATTTCCTCCCCTATCTCTTCTCTGTTATGAATTCCTAATAATTAGATGTAGATCTCTTGGAATAATACCTCCAATGTTCCTTTCTCTCCATTTTCCATCTTATTATCCTTTTTGTCCTCATATAATTCTCCGAACCTTCAATTTTAATCTAATCTGTTGTGGGGGGTTTTTCCCTTTTGTTATCACATTTCTTTTTTATTCTTTGACTACTGTATTACATCTCTTCTTATTTCACAGATGAAATATGTTCCTCTTAACAATTACAGTTTTAACAATTACAGTTTTTCTTTAAGTTTCCTTTTCCCTGCACTGCTTGCTTTAAGTGCCTTTTTTGTTTTGACCAATTTGCTTTTATGCTTGGCATAAACAAATTTTTAGCATGAAGTACTAAAATTAAGTAGCTTTATGTGTAAAGTTGATCACAGTTATAGGACTGTCAAATGTCTGAGGCATTATAAAATGATTAGGCAAAGACCTGGATGTTTCATTGTTGAGGGGGGAATGTCCTCAAATATCAATATCTACAGGTTTTTTCCTTTTTCTTCAAATGTACTGCTTAGGAGTGGGATGGTACTATTTACTGAATGTTTGTGTCACCCCAAAATTCATGTTGAAACTCTAATCCCCAAACTGATGGTACTTGGAGGTGGGGCCTTTGAGAGGTAATTAGGTCAAGAGGGTGGAGTCCTTATGATGGGATTAGTACCCTTATAAGAAGAGACCTGAGAGAGCTCACTTTGCTGTGTGAAGATATAGAAAGAAGGTGTCTGTCCATCTGTAAACCAGGAACAGGTCCTCACAAAAATCTAATTGTCTGATACCTGATCTTGGAGTTCCCAGCCTCCAGAACTGTGAAAAATAAATTTCTATTGTTTAAGCCACTCAGCCTATGATATTTTCGTTACAGGTGCCCAAACTAAGAGGATATTTAATAGTCTGGAAGCTAACTAGGAAAAGAGGCTAGAGGTCTTCCTATTTAGTATGTTCTGCCTCTTTTTAGTGAAGCACTTCACTTCACCCTCCCCTGCGGTCAGCTAGGCCTGTCTGATTTGACCTAAGCAGTAAATTTCTACTCTTCAGCCAAGCTATGAAAGGGTAGCTGGTGCTACAAGAGGGAGACTTCCGGAGGCCTAACTGCTCCTTATAGAAATTTGCAGGGATCCTCTTGTTTTTCTGCCCATCTCCACATCCCAGTCTTCAGGGGACTCTGGTACCTTACAGAGGGTATAGAGCAAGAACTGGCTTGCTTCTTACTGGCTTCCCCTACTGAAGGATAAGATATTTCAGTGCTCTCAAATGTAAAGCAGCTGCCCTTATCCTTCTGTTTTCAAGTTTCCAAAATATTGACATCTCATACCTGCCGCTGACTCCTCTTCCGTTCTATTTGTCTTTGCGGATTTGTGCCTTTTTTATTCCTTTATTACAATTTTAGTGGGGTTCTAGAAGGGAGCATGTATTCAACCCATCATGTTTTATCAGAAGTCATGTACATTTTTATAGATCTTTGGCTAATAAAAGAAAATTTAAGTTATACAACATAAATCAGGAATTAAAAGTGAACACTGCAATATATTTTATCATTATATTTAGATATGCGCCAGAGTTTCACTTTGGCAGCTCAACAGCGTCAACACTGAACCATCCATTAGAGAAATGTCACGGTGCATTGCAAAATGCCCTTGCAAGGGCCAATCACAAAGCTACACGCTGAAATTCACCAGCAATGAGAAGATAAGCTGTGTTGTTGTGTGGCAAAGAAGTCATCTTCTTGGATGTCTATCCTAACAATTCTGAAGCTCTGATCCTTCCATCAAGGCTTCAAGTTAATAAATCCCAGCATCTTTATATCCACAAACTATAACATTCACCAGCTGCTAATTTTTCAATCATTTCCCCTTCCCCATGAATTAAAATCTGAAGTTAGAATACTGATGAGATTACCTTTGCATGGTAAGCATCTAAGACATCTGCAATATTTTCTTTTGAAGGAGATTTTAGGGCTAACAAATCTTCTTCTAACATGCCCAGCTAAAAGAGGAAAAAAAAAAAGGAAAACAGATTCGAACCGCAATACAAACGTGGACTTTTTAAAGAAACTTTATACTCTTTTTAAAAATACGTGTCTTAAAATTATGATGTGCTCTCTTCAGCTGAATCAGTGAAGGAAATTTTCTCTGAAGTTGAATGCACACACGTTCCCACACAGCAAATGTTGCTTTACAAGGAATTAGATAAAGATGGAAGAAACTAAAGCGGAGAGAGACATTCATCTTTGTTTCTATTAAACACTTGAAATGCAGTACTGCAACCAAAGATCTGAATTATAAATTTCAATTAATTTTAACTAAAATTGCCACATGTGACTAATGGTTACTATAGTCAATGCACAGCTCTACAATATAGCCACATTTAACTCTCCATCTATATCCCTCACATACTAGTCTATGCTCAGCCAAATGGGACTTTTTATTGTTCCCAAAACATAGCTAAGCTTTCCTGCCCACTTGCTTGCTCATTACATGTTTCCTCTATCTAGAATGCCTTTTCCTGAAAATACTCATCTTATGGCCCAGCTGAACTGCAACCTCTATGAGAAAACTTCCAGTCTTTGAAGTTTTCCCTCCTTTCAATCTATTGAATACTTTCTATATATTCTTTGTTTACACTTCTCATATTCTACTTTATCAGATGAGACAGGTGGTTATTTATCTTTTATGCCCACCTCGAGTCTCATCTCAACATTCATTACTCCTTTCTGTTATCCTGTATAGGCCCTGTGAATGGCAGTCTACACACTGTAGAGGTTATTACCGGGCAGGCTGACAAAGAAGGGAATAAGCTGTGGATCAGTGCTCTCTCCCATCCTTAACTAAATTCCACTCTAATAAAGGGTGTCCCTCCAGAGTAGATAAGGGAGTCCCACGTTTGCTTCCTGTTACAGCTGAAGGGAAATATGGGACAGCCACCTACTCCATGTGGCTGTGGATGCACTTAACGTGGAGAAAGATCTGAGACTTCAAGCAATGTGATAGAAGGTTCTCATACTTTTTTATAACATCCCTTCTCCTATCCCGAACATGCCTCGCTCAAGATCAGATATCCATTTGGAGATCTATGTGCTTCCTCCTGGAAAGCTAAGTTCACCCCACAGTTTCAGCAATGGAACACATTGGCAAGGTCGGTTAGTCAATATAGTCCAACTGGCTTATGGGCTCAAGGGTAATATAAGCCAGTTCAAGAAGAGTGAGTTCCCAGTTGAAGCAGAATAAATCCCAAATTTCTTGGTTGAAATTCTGAGGCAAAACCACCTTGAACTGGATTTTCTGTTACACTGACCACAAAGAGATTCAACTACTATGGTAGGAACTGCCATCCCCATATAGAGATGGATAAACTAGTGGATAAGGAAAGTAAATTCAAGCTAGGATTTAAACCTAACTTGTCTGTCTGTACATTCTTTGCCACTATGCTATTCTGTGCTAAGAAAATTGGCCACGATATTAAAAAAAAAAAAAAAGACGAAGCTAAGTAATATGTGTCCCTTGCAAGAGCCTTTAGAAAAGTTTTTAAAACCATATTTTACAAATGTAACTCTTAAATGCACTAGTAGGGAAACTCACAACCAAGAGGACCTTTCAAAAATGTTTTTACAAAATAAAAGCCTATCTTTTTATATATAAATTTAGATTCTTATATATTAGATTTTCTTAAAGTAGGTATTTTTTTAACCAAAGTGTAATTATTCATGAAAAAATATTTACTGAAGGTGCCAGGCAAAAATTATGTACTGAATCCACACATAATTATCTCCATTTCTCACATGAGGAAACATGATTGGAGAGCTTAATTACCTTCCCAAAGATCATAAAGCTTTAAACAGTAGATCCTGGATTCAGACCCACATCTAACCAAAAGCCTAGGATCTCAAACACTTATAGTGCCTTCCTGTGCAGTATGAGTTATTCCAACTACACCAAATGCAATAATCCAAGTAATTACCTTTTCAGAATCTACAAAATGTGTAGCAATTCCTGCTGCATACACATCTCTTCCTTTCAGCCTGAATCCTGTCAATGCAAGGAAGTAACCAAGTTCTCCTTGAAGTCGTGGCAAGAAATAACCTCCACCCACATCAGGGAACAGTCCTGTAATTAAATAATGATTCAAATTAAAAAGATGAATATAACTCTTTATTTGAGATCATATGGCCATTTCTCTCCGGTATTTGAATCTATACTAAAAATAGTACTAAGTACTTTCCAATGCAATCAGTATCACAAAAGACATTAAATTGTTCTAACTTGAGTATTTTCAAAACTTTCATGTCTCATTTCTATAGAAGTCGATAAAGTACTTGATGCATAATTTTGTATATAAGTAGTACTTATTAAATATTACCTAAAATTTCCTTATCACTAATTTATTTTTAATAATCTCTGAAAGTAAAAAATGAAAATGAATCATTGAACACTACATCAAAAACTAATGATGCACTATATGTTGGCTAATTGAATTTAAACAAAAAAAATATTTTCTTTCCAAATGATAAGCAAAGAAAAAATATACATAATCTAAAGCTATATTATGTGAAAATTCATTATTACCATTCACATCATAGTCTATTCTGTTAATCAATTATCTAATATTCAGGGTATTTAAAGTGATGCAATAACTTTTAGTCCTACACCAAGAATGTTTATACCTAAGAAAATCACTTGCATTTACCCTTTTCTTGGCCACCTTTTTTTTAATTCCCTTATTCTCTCTACTGGCAACAACTGAAAACAGCATATATGCAAATACCTGCCAGTACACTACTTTTTGGTATTTAAGAGCTCCATAAACAACTGTGACCCTCTAGTTTTATAATCCAGATACCTATTCTAAGATTGCTTCACTTAATGAAATTGAGATAAAAACACAAGCATTCAAAATTCTTTCCAATTCTACTTGACAAAAAGTTCCTAGACTTGAAAGAATTAGCAGCATTCTACTGTAAATATTTCTTAGCACCTCAAACAAGATAGCTCTAAAGTGGAATTCATGACTTCCCCTGACTCCTATCATCTCTCTTCTAGTACCACTTACCTCAAAAAGTACACAACCGTCCAGTCTTGACACCCTCTTCTCAAACCACCAGTGACTATGACCTATTGATTCCTTCTCCTGAAAGTTCTCCATACAATAGCCGGAGTGATCTTTTTAATAACACAAATCTTAAGAGTTTTGTCTTCTACTGCTTAAAACTCTTCCATAACCATTTCCCCTAGATTAAAACCAACACTTTTATCAAAGTCTTCAAGGTCCCCAGTCACTTTTTCAAGTATATCTCTTACTACTCATTTACTACATTCCAGCCACTCTGTTCTCTCAGTTCCCCAACATTCTACACTCTACATGCCTTCTACATTATATATTACCTGCCCCACAGCCTCAGCAGCACTCTGCCCAACTGAAAACACAGTCTGTTCTGAAATACGTTCCTCTGTTCCAGGGTACTACATTCTCTCTTTTTGCCCCTGTCTCAATGGCTGCTTCTTTCCATTCCCCCTTGCTGCGTCTACTTCCTTCGCCTGACCCCTACATGCTGCTGTGCCTAGGCTTGATCTTAGGCTATCCCTAGACCCACATTTCCTTAGCACTTATGGCTCTAGATAACATCTATATACTGATAAGTCCCTGCTATGAATTGTGTCCCCCACAAAAGTTTTCACTTTATGAAAAACTTTATGCTAATAAATTGGACAAATTTCTTAAAAGATCCACCCTACCAAAGTTTGTGCAAGAAACAGATAATTTGAATAGTCCTACATATATTAAAAACTTTGAATTTGTAGTTGAAAACCTTGCCCCAAAGAAAACTTCAGGTCTAGATGGCTTCATTGATGAATTCTACCAAACACAGAAAAAAATTATACCAATTATACAGAAACTTCTCCAGAAAATGAGGCCAGCATTACCCCCATACCAGAGGAAAGCAAGGACATTACAAGAAAACCACAGACCAATGTCTTTCATGAACACAGATGCAAAAATACCAAACAAAATATTAGTACATCAAACTTAACAACATATAAAAAGTATAACACCTCATACCAGAGTGAGATTTATCCTAGTAATGCAAGGCTAGTTTAATGTTGAAAAATCAATCAAAGCAATTCATCATTAACAAATTAAAAAAGAAAAACCAATAATCACCTCACCTGATGCAGAAAAAGTTTTGGCTTTTTATTTTCAAAATCCATTCCTAATAAAAACCCTCAGCAATTTAGGAATAGAAGAAAACATCATCCTGATAAAGGGCACCTATGAAAAACTTACACCTAACCACCCACTTAATTGAAGGACTGAATGTTTTCCCTAAGATCGAGAATGAGGCAAGAAGGCCCACACTGAGCACCTCTATTCAACATTGTACTGGGGGTTCTACCCAGTGTAATAAGGCAAGAAAAATAAAGAGCATCCATATTGTAAAGGAAAATGTAAAAGTGACTTTATTTGTAAATGATGTAATTATTTATACAAAAAAAATCTGACACAATCTACAAAAAAAAAATCTACTAGAACTAATAAACGAGTTTAGGAGATTTGCAGGACACAAAGTCAATACAGAATCAATTGTACTTCAGGTGGCAGTCCAAGATGGTGGCTTAGGAAGACCCTGAATTCACCTTCTGCCACAAAGACACCAGATCTACATCTACATATAGAGAAATTCCTGTTAAAAAAGAATTGAGAACCAATTGAACAGCTTCTGCACAAAAAAATGATAGAAGGAACCACATATACAACAGCAGGAGAGACAGAGATACAGGCAGTAACCACAGGAACACCACTCCCAATGTGATGCACAGTAAGGAGGGATATCACTGAGGGGCCCCTGCACAGACTCACCCACCCTGGGCACAGTGGGAAAAAAACAAAACAAAACAAACACAGCTGTTTAAAGAGCAATTAGAATGTAAGTGAAGAAAATCCACTTACTAACCTTACAGCATCCACCAAATGGGAAGGGCACTGCTGGAACTCTCTGGGGTCAGAAGTGCCAACAAGCACCACATTTTACATTCCTCCCCCGGCCCCCACCCAATCCACTTTCACAGTGCAGACGGGAGCAAGGTTCAGGCATTGTAGTCAACCTACTAGGACTCCATAAGCAAGTCCCAGATCCCTAGCCCACACAAATTGTGCCTGTCCACTAAAGGTGCCTACCCCAGTCCCAGCTGTCCTGTCAAGGTAACCCCAAAGCAGCATACTCCTGGCCCATCCCTGCTCCAGCTCCAACCAGCCAAAGCTGCCAAGCATACCAGTCTACAGGGAGGATGCTCCGGCTCCAGGCCACTCTTTCAAGACTAGGAGAGGTATGTAGCTATTCTAATTCATAGAAACAAACACAGAAAGTCAAACAAAATGAAGAGACAGAGGAATACATTCCAAACAAAAGAAGGTAAAACCCTGGGGGGAGGGGAACCTTAATGGAACAGAGATAAGTAATTTATCAGGTAAACCACCTGATAAAGAGTTCAAAGTCATAGTCATAAATATGCTCACTGCACTTAAGAATGAAGGAACTTTAACAAAGAGAAAATATAAGAACCAGAGCTGAAGAATAACTGAAATAATACAGAAGGACAAATCAGCATTTGAGAGACAGAATAGTAGAAATTACCTAATCAGAACAGCAAAAAGAAAAAAGAATTTTAAAAAATGAGGGTAGCTTTAGAGATCTCTAGGAAAACATCAAGTGTACATATATTCACATTACAGGGGCCCTAGGAGAAGAGAGAGAAAGGGGCAGAAAACTTATTTGAGGAAATAATGGCTGACAACTTCCCTAATCCAGGGAAGGAAACAGACATTGTTCAGGTCCAAGAATCAAAGAAAGTACCAAACAAGATGAACCCAAAGAGACCCACACCAAGACATAATAATTAAAAGTAGTGAAACTTAAAAATAAAGAATCTTAAAGGCAGCAAGAGAAAGAAAAATAGTCACATAAGAGGAAAACTCCATAAGACAATCAGCTGATTTTTTTCCCAAAAAACTTTACAGGCCAAAAGAGAGTGGCAGGATATATTTAAAGTGTTGAAAAGAAAAACTTACAACTAAGAATACTCTGTCCAGCAAGGCTATCATTCAGAATTGAAGGGGAGATAGAATTGAAGGAGTTCATCACCACTAAACTGGCTTTACAAGAAATGTTAAAGGGTCTTTTTTTTTTTTTAAGATTTTATTTATTTATTTAATTTTTATTTATTTATTTGAGGGACAGCAAAGGTGAGAGAGATCACAGAAGGGAGCAGGAGAGGGAGAAACAGACTCGCCGCTGAGCGGAGAGGCCGATGCAGGGCTTGATCCCAGGACCTTGAGATCATGACCTGAGCCAAAGGCAGATGCTTAACTGATTGAGTTACCCAGGCTCCCCAAGGGTCTTCTTTAACAGAAAAAAGAAGGCCATAACTACAAATAAGAAAACATATGAAAGAAAAAAAAATCTCACTGATAAAGGCAAATATATAGTAAAGTAATATATAGTAAAAGTAAATACATAGTAAAAATATACATATATCAACCATTTAAAAAGCTAATATGAAAATTAAAAGACAAAAATAGTAAAATCAACTGTAACTACAATAAGTAGTCAAGGGATACATAAAATAAAAAGATGTAAAATATGACATCAAAAGGAGGGGGAGGAGTAAAAATGTAGGGCTTTTAGAATGTGTTTGAACTTAAGCAACTTTCAACTTAAAATACTGATATATATATATATATCAATATATGTGTGTGTATATATATATCAGATCTCATATATATATGATATAAATATATATAAAAGACAAATACTGCTATACACACACACACACACACACACACAGGTTGATACATGTGAACCTCATGGTAACCACAAACCAAAATCCATAATAGATATTCAAAAAAATGAAGAGAAAGAAATCCAAACATAATACTAAAGAAAACCGTCCAAGGGAATACACCAGTAAGAAAGGAACAGAGAAGAATTACAAAACAACCAGAAAACAACAAAATGACAATAAGTACATACCTATTAATAATTACTTTTAATGTAAATGTACTAAATGCTACAGCCAAAAGATATAGGTGGCTAAAGGGATTAAAAAAAATGTCCCATCTATATGCTGCCCACAAGAGACTCACTTCAG
This sequence comes from Ailuropoda melanoleuca, assembly GCF_002007445.2. Lineage (NCBI taxonomy): Eukaryota > Metazoa > Chordata > Mammalia > Carnivora > Ursidae > Ailuropoda > Ailuropoda melanoleuca. Next base: position 156,263,177 of record NC_048219.1, read on the forward strand.
ATCTAAAGGCACACACAGACCTAAAATGATATTCCATGCAAATGGAAAAGAGAAAGCTGGTTAGTGATACTCATGTAAGACAAAACCAACTTTAAAATTGTAACAAAAGACAAAGAAAAACATTACATGATGATAAAGAGGTCAATCCAAGAAGAGGATATAACATTTATAAATATTTATAAACCTAACACAGAATCCTCTAAATAAAGTAAATATTAACAGACAAAAAGAGAGTAATCCAGTAATACAATAATAAATGGGAACATTAATACCCCACTCACATCAATGGACAGATCATCCACACAGAAAATCAACATGTTAGACCACATGGACTTAGTAGATATAAACAGAACATTACTTTAAAAATGCACATGGAATATTTTTCATGATAGATCACAAGTTAGGCCATAAAACAAGTCTCAATAAATTCAAGGCAACTACAATTATATCAAGCCTTAACTGTATGAAACTGGAAATCAATTACAAGAAGAAAACTGGAAAAAAACCCCACAAACACATGAAGACTACGTAACATGTTACTAAATAACCAATGGGTTAAATAAAATGGGAATAAAAAGGAAACACAAAATCTATGGGATGCAGCAAAAGCAGTACTAAGAGGGATGTTCATAGGGAAATACCTACCTCAAAAAAACAAGAAAAAATCCCCCAAATAAACAGTCTAACTTTATATCTAAAGGAATTAGATTGGAAAAAAAAATAAAGGCTAAAATTTGAAGAAAATAAAGATCAGAGAAGAAATAAATGAAATGGACTAAAAAAAATTAATGAAACTAAAATCTGATCCCTTGAACAAACAAAATTGATAAACCCACAGCCACACTCATAAAGAAAAAGAGAGGGCCCAAATAAAATCAGAAATGAAAGAAGAGAAGTTACAACTGACATCACAGAAATAAAGATTACTGTGTACACATAACAGATTACTATGAACAATTATCATATGCCAACAAATTGGAAAACCTAGAAGAAATAAATTCCTAGAAACACACAACCCTCCAAGACTAATCTCAAAGAAAATCTAAACAGACCAATTACAAGAATGAAACTCATTCAGCATTTTAAAACTCCCCAAAAACAAGAGTCCAGGACCAGAAGGCCTCACAGGTGAATTCTACCAAACATTTAAAGAAAACTTAATACTTACCCTTCTCAAATTATTTCAAAAAATAGAAGAGGAAGAAATGCTTCCAAACTCATTTTATGAGGCTAGCATTACCTTGATATTGAAACTAAAGACTCCACTAAAAAAAACAAAAATTACATACCACTATCCCTGATGAATATAGATGCAAAAATCCTTAACAAAGTATTAGCAAACCAAATTCAACAATACAGTAAAAGAATCATACACCACAATCAAGTGGGATTCATTCCAGAAATGCAAGGACTTTAACATCCACCTATCAGGAGGGCCTGGATGATTCAGTCAGTTAAGCATCTGCCTTCAGCTAGGGTTGTGATCCCAGGGTTCTGGGATAGAGCCCCATGCTAGACTCTCTGACTGTGAGGAGCCTGCTTCTCCCTCTCCTCCACATTTGTGCTCTCTCTCTCGCTATCTCTCTCTCTGAAATAAATTTTAAAAATCTTTTTAAAAAATCCACATATCAATCAATATATAGCACCATATTGATTGTATATGTAACAACACAAAGGATAAAATATGAAAATCATTTGATAAAATTCAACATCCATTTATGACAAAAAAAAAAAACTCTCAACAAAGTGGGTATAGAAGGAATGTACAATGTATGGCCCCAATGTAATAAAGGCCACGTATTACAAATGTACAGCTAACATCATATTCAATGGTGAAAAGCTGAAAGTGTTTCCTCTAAAATCAGGAACAAGACAAGGATGTCCACTCTTGATGCTTTTACTCAACATTGTACTGGAAGTCCTATCCATGGCAATCAGCAAGAAAACAAAATAAAAGGCATCTGAATTGGAAAGGAAGAAATAAAACTGTCACCATTTGCAGATAACATGATACTACACAGAAAACCGTGAAGAGTCCACCAAAAAACTGTTAGAATAAGTGAATTCAGTGAAGTCCCAGGATACAAAATTAATACACAGAAATCAGTTGTGTTTCTAAACCCTAATAAACGAGCTATCAGAAAGAGAAATTAAGAAGTCAATCCAAAAAAGAAATCCATTTACAACTGCATAAGAAAATAAATAAAATACCTAGGAGTAAATTTAACCAAGGAGGTAAAAGACTGAAAACTGTACAACATTGATGAGAAAAACTGAAGACAGCACAAATAAACAGAAAGACATTCCATGCTCATGGACTGGAAGAATTAATATTGTTAAAATGTCCATACTACCAAAAGCAATCTACAGATCCAATGTGATCCCTATCAAAATTCTAGTATATTAGAGTAATCCTAAAATACCAAAGTAACCACAAGAGACCCCAATAGCCAGCATAGTCTTGATAAAGAAGAACAAAGCTAGAAGTATCATGCTCCTTGATTTCAAACTGTACTACAAAACTATACAAATAAAAACAGTATGGAACTGACACAACAACAGACACATAGATCAATGGAATAGAGAGCTCAGAAATAAAACCACATGTATATGGTCAATTTACGGCAATGGAGGAAAAAATACAGTCGGGAAAAGACAGTCTCTTCAATAAGTGGTATTAGGAAAACTGGACAGCAGCTCACAAAAGAACGAAACAGGACCGCTTTCTTACACCATACACAAAAGTAAACTCAAAATGGATTAAGGACCTAAATGTGAGACCTGAAACCATAAAAATCCTAAAAGAGAGCACAGGCAGCAATTTCTCTGACATCAGCCATAATAACATCATTCTAGATATATCTCCTGAGGCAGGGAAAATAAAAGAAAAAATAAGCTATTGGGACTACATCAAAATAAAAAGCTTCTGCAGTGAAGGAAATAATCAATAAAACTAAAAGAGAACCTACTGAATGGGAGAAGATATTTAAATAATCAACAAAAGTAATAGGCAACCTATTGAATGAGAGAGGATATTTGCAAATGACATATCTGATAAGGGATTAGTATCTAAAATATATGAAGAAATTATACAACTCAACACCCCAAAAAACAATTGAACTAAAAATGGGAAGACATGAATAGACATTTCTCCAAAGAAGACATCCAGATGGCCAACAGACACATTAGATACTCAACATTACTCATCATCAGGGAAACAAATCAAAACTACAGTGAGATATTACCTCACACCTATCAGAATGGCTAAAATCAAAAATACAAGAAACAAGTGTTGGCAAGGATGTGGAGAAAAAGGAATCCTTTTGCACTGTTGCTGGAAATGCAAACTGGTACAGCCACTGTGGAAAACAGCATGGAGTTTCCTCAAAAAGTTAAAAATAGAATTATCCTACAATCCAGTATTTGTACTACTGGGTATGTACCCCCCAAAATACAAGAACACTAATTCGATGGGATATATGCACCCCTATGTTTACAGCAGCATTATTTACAATAGCCAAATTGTGGAAGCTGTCCAAGTGTCCATTGATAGATGAATGGATAAAGAGAGCTCTCTTTCTCTCTCTCTCTCACACACACACACACAGCAATATTATTCAGCCGCAAAAATAAAGAATGAAATCTTGCCATTTGCAATGACATGGATGGAGCTAGAGAGTATAATGCTTAGAAAAATAAGTCAGTCACAGAAAGACAAATACCATATGATTTCACTCATATGTGGAATTTAAGAAACAAATGGGCAAAGGAAAAAAGAGAGACAAACCAAGAAACAAACTTTTAACTACAGAGAACAAACTGGTGGTTATCAGAGAGGAGGTGGATAGGGGGGTGGGTGAAATAACTGATGGGGATTAAGGAGGATACTTGTGCTGAGTACTGAAGTACCGGGTGATGTATGGAAGTGTTAAATCAATATATTGTACACCTGAAACTAATATAACATTGTATGTTAACTATACCAGAATATAAAAACTTCATTTAAAAAATAAAATAAAATTTTAAAAGAAAACCACAATGAGATATCACCACACACCTGTCAGATTGGCTATCATCAAAAAGCCAAAAACCAGTGTTGGTAAAGATGCAGAAAAAAAGGGAACCCTCATGTACTGCTGGTGGAAATATAAATTGGGACAGCCCCTGTGGAAAGTTAAGGGGGTTCCTCGAAAAATTAAAAATAGAACTACCACATAATCCACCTATTCCACTTCTGGGTATGTATCTGAAAAAATATAAAAATACCAATTCAAGGAGTTATATGCACCCCTATGTTCACTGCAACATTATTTACAATAGCCAAGATATGGAAGCAACTGAAGTGTCCATCAATAGATGAATGGATAAAAAAGATGTGGTAGACATACATATACGATGGAATATTACTTTCGCCACAAAAAAGGAATGAAATTTTGCCATTTGTAACAGTATCGATAAATGTAGGGGTATTATGCTAAGTGAAATAAATCAGAGAAGGACAAATACCGTATGATTTCATTTATGTGTGGAATCTAAAAAACAAAACAAAACAGAAACAGACTCATACATATAGGAAACAAACTTGTGGTTACCACAGTGGGGAGAGGTTGGGGGACAAGCAAAATAGATGAAGGGGATTAAGAGGTACAAACTTCCATTTATAAAATAAATAAGTCATGGAGATAAAATCTACAGCGTAGGAAATATAGTCAATAATATAGTAACTTTGTATGGTGACAGATGGCTACTAGACTTCTCGTGGGAATCACTTTATGATGTATAAAAATATCGAATCACTATGATGTACACCTGAAACTAAGATATTGTATGTCAATTATGCTTCATTAAAAAAATCAGAATAGACGGTATTTCTATATACTGGTAACTAAAAGTCAGAACTGAATTTTTAAAATAGTAACAAACAATATGAAATAGTTAAGGAAAAATCTGACAAAGGATGTGTAAGACCTATAAACTGAAAACTACAAAACTTGGCTTAGAGAAATTAAAGAAGACCTAAATAAATGGAGATATACACCCTGCTCTCAGGTCTGAAGATTCTATATTGTCAATTCTCCTTAAATTTTAAACAATCCTAATCAAAATCCTAGCAGGTTTTCTAGTTGAAATTGACAAACTGACTCTAAAATTCATATAGAAATACAGAGGATCTTTATAGCCAAAGCAACTTGGGGAAAACAACAAAATGGGTGGATTATCGCTACCTTGATTTCTACTACAAAGCAACAGTAATCAAGACTGTAGTGTTGGAACCAATATAACACATATAAAGATACAAAAGCCATCAGTGGAGAAACAACAGCTTTTTCAAAATGTAGTGTGTGAACGACTATATCTCCATGTGCAAAATAATAAAATTTGATCCATACCTTTGATCCATATTTCACACCACGTACAAAAATTTCAAAATGGGGGCACCTGGGTGGCTCAGTCGGTTAAGTGTCCAACTATTGACTTCAGCTCAGGTCATGATCTCACAGTCATGAGACCAAGCAGAGTATTGAGCCTACTTGGGATTCTCTCCCTCTGCCACTTCCCACCCAACTCAGGCACACTATCTCTCTCCATCAAAAAAAAAAAAAAAAAATCAAAATGGATCATAGATCTCAAAATAAGACTATTTTCTCCTAATAATCTTTTATCTAAAATTAACGACCAGTGTGTTAGTGTTGCCAGTTAAATATTCTTTTCTTTTGTGTTTTCAGATACGATTACTAAGCTAATATAACTTTGAGGTATCTTCCTTTCTTAAGAATTCTTCCACTGCTATATCTCAGTAAGATTCCATCAATTCCTTTAACAACAGTGTAATCTGAAATGCATCCACAGATAATTCTAAAAGTGATTATGAAAAATTGGGGGTTTTTACCTATTGCTGTTTCTGGCATCGCAAAAAGAGACTTTTCCGTGGCCACTCGGAATTGCCCATGAACTGAGAGACCAACTCCCTAGGAAAATAAGGCAAAAAGTTGTTTAAGAATACTGTTAAAAATATACGCAAACTCATATACACACAAACATTTTAAACCAAGTAAATTACCTTTACTGAATTTCTTTTAGGAGCTACACTGGAGAAAAACACTAAAATACATAATTTCAGGAATACTGGACAAAAAAATGTATGGGTATCCCTGGTACCTGCAATAGGCTTGTTTTAGCTGTTTTCAATCAGTATTTTGTGTTATGTTTAATGAACTCTTCCCCATTCCCTCTCATTTTTAAATCCAGTATAGCATTATAGACTAGTGACTGTTCCTAGAACGACTGCGTGTTGTCATCAGTGGAACCAGTCATCAAAGGAGCACAACCAAGCCATTCTAGCTAATTTCAGTACTTTGAACAGTATCTTAACACATTTATTCACATATTTCATCATTTATTACATAGTTCATAACATTAGTAACATCATTTTTCTTAGATACAACATTTAACAGGGCCTACTGTACACCTCTTAAAAACTGATTACTAAACATAAGTTTTAGAAAATAAGATTTGGCTGAAAGTCTCTATCTCTAATTTGTTGAATGTCACTGAAAAAGGAAAACTTAACAGTAATCTTTGAATAAAGATATTTGAAAAAACACAGTTTGAATAAAATGAAATAAGAGGTATACATGTGATGACAAAGTATCCATCTAACACCAGTGCTCACACTATAACAGGCATTTCCTATGTTATGTTCTTTTCACATTATTCAGAACTTCTGTTAGACTGTTTTACTTCTCATTCTTGATCCTTTTTAACCAGTGTATTCTATCTTTTTCAGCATAGTATTAAATGAGTTAAAACATAAAGTATTTGGAGCAATACCAGGCACTTCAGAGTTCTGTAAGCATTAACTAAATAATAGAAAGAGCCTCATTTCTATCTGGTTCTAATCTTTCACTACAATTTCTTCAACTCTTTCAAGTGTTTCCATACTCAGTTCAGCCATTTAAAAGTTCTTGAAACTTTTCCCACGTTGGGTGTAGAGATTACTTAAAATAGTGTAGAGATTACTTAAAGTATAAAATCTTAAAAAATAAAAAAGGAAAAGAAAAAGTATGGGGGTGGGGAGGCACATGGCTGGTTCAGTCAGTGGAGCATGTGACTCTTGATCTTGGGGTTGTGGGTTCAAGTCCCATGTTGGGTGTAGAGACCACTTAAAAATAAAATCTTTAAGAAGAATAGAAAAAATAAAAGTTCTTGAAACTTTAAAACCCTCTTAAGAAACACTAAAACACACATGCAATTTCTTATAAATTTTACATACTATATGCTAAGCTTAAATTTTAGAAGACCATGTAAATAAACATGAAAGTGAATAAAATTCTTCAGCCACTACCTACATCTTTTGGTGTCAACACTTATAAGTTAAATCCACAATGTCTGATATTCTTCATACAGGCAAATATCATCATGTTATAGGTATTCTATTATGACACAGTCAACTGACAATACTGACCCAAATTTGACTGCATATACTTTAAGATTATGAAATCTTACAAATTTTAAATAAGAGAGAGTTACTAGTTTTAGTATTAATTTATTACATTATTTTAGAAGTCCTTGACTCATATTCTCTCCACTTTTAGTTTATTGCATTGTAGCTGAAACTTATTAATGTTCAGGAATGTCTTGCTAAGAACTTAAGAGTTGGACTGGATTCCCAGTTTTCCAACTTTGTTCTTTTGAGTCCTAGGGCTCAGAACTGCCTCCATGGGGATGCACAGTAGGTAAATCACCAGGTCTCATGGACAGACCCTGCTTCAAACCATACTCCTCTGGTCATTGTCTCCTATCTCTTTATATAACTCTGATTTCACGAACAGCAATGACTATAACCCCCTTTACTTAATATTTATGTATAAAGATAAAATCTGACCACTGACCACAACCCCAATCCTAGTCTCCTCCCTCTTTCCAGAGAAAGAGTTATTATTAATTTGGTATGTAACCCTCCAGATTTTTCCTTATGTATCTCTAATACATATTTGAACAAACGTAGATGTTTATCTGAGACACACACACTTCAAACTCTATTCATGGCATGCAGGGCTCTACATAGTATGGCCCAGCCTACCTCTGACTACATCTCCCACTATTCTTGCACGCTTATTTCACTAACCACAGGGCCTTCATGCCGTTCCTCCAAAATTTCAAGCCTTTACAATTTCAATTAATCATATAATTTTAAAGCAAGAAAGACGTACTAGAGAAGGCCACTGTCTGTCCCATCACTGCCCTTTCTCTACCCAAAGACTTTGCCCTTCCCTGAGCAGTGGCTGAACTAGGGATGGGCACCGAAGGGTAGCCATTCAAGGCTAACCAGAACTGTAAGGCCAGGGAGCAAAGGGAGAGAAAGAAAAGTGCATTAGACAAGATTCTCACCCTTAGGAATTTAAACTAAAACACGGTGGACTGCTGTGAGTCAATGACAGCCAAAGCTTAAAGGTCATTTGAAATTTGAGCTGAAGACGACATGACAGCCAAGTTAAAGCAGAAATTATACAGGGTGATGATGAATAAACTGAGAAGGCTGCATGCAGTCCATAGAGCACAGAAAACAAAGCAAACCTACAAAAAGCAGCAGATAGCTTGTAGTTCAATTTTTAGGAAGACAAGCAATGCTGCCCGTTTTTGTCTATGGATTCCCATTTGATCCCCGCACTTATTTAATAACTGCTCCATTCTCTCTTCTTCTGGATCTGTTTGAGTCCATGTTCTTTTCAATTAAAAAAGTCTCTTGCTACATTTTCAATTAGAACCAGATCTACATCCTCTCATGCTTCAGCATCACACAATACAAGCTGCCTTGTATGCCTCTTCCTGCTAACACTGCTCATCCCAGACTAGTCACCCCATTACATCTTCTGAAACCTTCCTTGTTTGGCATGAGAACCACTTCACAGCCCAACTTCTCTATAGAGGGCCTTTATCTACCTCCTGAAATCAAAAGAGAAAGAAATTTATGAGCCCCGTATTCTTTGACATAGAAACTACAGATCCTATTTTCACTGAGTTATCTTGTATTACATATTATTTTGTTTCATCCATAGCTGATAAAATGAATGAAATCAAAGACTTCAAGATTTTAGAAAGAATTTATTAATAATTAGCTTTCAGAATAAGAGATGCTTGACATAAGTACCATTAAGAGCCAATTTTAAAAACCTTTTAATTAAGAGGAAGGCTGGAAAAGATGCAAGTCAGTGCACTTGGAGGTACTAAGAATAAAATGCTGATCAGTGCTGAAAAGGATGTAGCACCTTCGTGGCAGATTCAGATCGGATTTTTGTATCTTATATGAAAGAATCCATTATGGTTGTTTATAAGAAGTCCCCCTAGAGACTTACAAAATTTACTGTTACATACTTACTAACCATTAACCTGAGCTGGTACCCTTTGCTAGACTAAAGATTTCAAAGCCTTCAACTTTTATTGTATTAACGGTTATACTGCACAGATTCATTCCCCAACTGTAAGATGTCATTCTAATTCCTAACTCTCCTCAAATACTCTCCCTGCATCCTACCAAGCCCACTATTCAAATCTCATCATTTAACTGGATATCTCAGTAGCACCTGGCAGAGCTGCTTAGTCCCTACTTCAGGAAACACTTCACTTGACTTTGAGACACCATACTCTGCTGGTTTTCCTTCTATCTCAGTAGTTGCTCTTTCTCTTCTTCCTGACATCCAAATGTTGATCTGCCCGCACCAATGATCAGATGTCATTCCTCTACTCCTCTTCACCTGCATTCTGTTCATTCTACATTCATTCTACATTAACGACTGAAATCAATTCCCTGTCCTGATTTCCCTAGAATTTTATATCTAGCTGCCTACTTAATGTCTCCACTTATATATCTAATATTTTTCTCAATGTTCATACATCAGAAGTAAATCTCTTGATATCTCCTTAAATGTGGTGCTCCCTCAGTAAATAGCACCACCATTCACCCAGCTTCTCAGGCCAAAAACCTCAGCATCATCCTCTTTCTTTCTGATCTCCCAATCTAATCTATGAACAGGTCTTTACAGCTCTAACCTCAAAACATAGTTTAGATCGGGCCACTGTTCACACCCCCACTGTTACAACCCTAGTTGAAGTCACTAGTATCTCTTGCCTGGGCTAGTCGCTTTTGCTTCTGTTCTTGCCACAATCCATTCTCTACAGAGCAGCCAAGTAAGCTTATTAAATGTAAATCGGTTAAGGCTTTCTCCTGCCTAAAAATCTCCAGTGACTTCCCATTACATTAAAATATTACCAAAATTCCTCCTCATGGCTGAGGGCCATTGTCTGGTCCCTTTCTAGCTCCCTGGTCTTGGAGTTTACCATTCTCTAGTTTCCTCACTTGCGCTCAGGTCAGCCGCATTGGCTTTTTAAAAAAAACTTTCTTAATTGACACATAATACACATTCAAAAATATACAAATAGTTGCAAATGGTAAGTATACATGTCCAATGAATCACCCCGAAGTTAACACAACTATGTAACCAAAATGTAGATAAAAATTATCAGAAATTATTTTTTGTACCCTGTAAGTCATCATTCCCTCCTTCAGGCAACCATTATCCTGACTTCCAACAAAATATGATTTATGCTTTCTGATTTTATCTTGATACAATTAGAATCATAGAGTATATACTATTTATCTTTTAGTCAACTCTATTTGAAATTCATTCACGGTGTACTTTTTTTTTTTTTTTAAGATTTTATTTATTTATTCGACAGAGATAGAGAGACAGCCAGCGAGAGAGGGAACACAAGCAGGGGGAGTGGGAGAGGAAGAAGCAGGCTCATAGCAGAAGAGCCTGATGTTGGGGCTCGATCCCATAACGTCGGGATCACGCCCTGAGCCGAAGGCAGACGCTTAACCGCTGTGCCACCCAGGCGCCCCTGCATTTTTTTTTCATCGTACAGCATTTCTTTGTACAAATAACTTATTGATCTACAGTAAATAGCTAGTTAGGTTTTCTGGCTTGGGGCTACTGCAAATAATGATTCAATGACCATTCTCATGCATGTCTTTTGGTGCATGAGTGCACACATTTTGTTTGGGTATATACAAGGAAATAAAACTACTGGGTCAAAGGAAACTAATTTAATTTTTTAAAATAATAAGTTTCCAAAGCAGTAGTACCAATTTTCTACTCCACCAGCATTATATGAGTTTGTTATTCCCCATCCTCACCAATACTTCAACTTGTCTTTCGTAATTTTAGCCACTTTAATGAGTGTATGTTAGTATTTCACTGTGATTTCAATTTCCATCTCCTTGACTAATACAGTTGAATGTTTTGTTATATTTGTTATCTGGATATCTCTGTAATATGTCTACTCTCATCTATTGTTCATTATTTCCATGGAATTTTTGAATGGACTGTAGAAATTCTTTATACGTTCTGGATAGAATTCCTTTGTCAGATATATGCATTCTAAGACTTATTTTGCAGTCCATGATTTGCCTTTTCTCTCTTAATGATGTCTGAGAATGTACAGTTCTTAGTTTTGAAGTCTAATTTGTTATTTTTGTTTATGGTGCATTTATATAATATTTAAAGTAATCCTTCCCTACCCTCTAGGCAAAGCCATAAGTATATGTTCCAAACATTTAGAATTTTCCAGTTTCTGTTACTGCTTGCTAGCTTAATTCCACTGGGGCCAGAGAACAGTCTGTAAGATTAATCCTTTTATGTTGAGACTAATTCTGTGGCCAATTTTGGTCAATGTCCCATGCACACATGAAATGAACATATCTGCAATTACTGAGTACATATTAATTGGATCAAGTTTATTGGACAATGTTCAAATTATGTGCATGCATGAAACATATGTGTATATATATGTACTTATACTGAGTAGTTGTCTACTCCATTGTTGAAAGAAGTGTGTTAACTCTTCTTGGATTGTGGTTTTTGTCTATTTCCCCTTTTAGGACTTACTTTTTTGCAGAGATCAAACATTTTTAAATGTTTGACAATATGACACCAGTAGTTATTTCAGATAGAGGTTTGCTCCCATAGTTTCTCAGTTTTAGCACTACTGTCATATTGTATGCTATGGAACTCATTGAGTTCAGCTAACTTCATATTCAGTTATAAACAGAGATTCAGACAAATATTTATCAACTATATTTCTACAGTTGATTGAGGTCAACAAAATTTTCAGAATCTGACCTTGGTCATCTTTTTTTAAATTTTTATTTATTTATTTATTTTTATTTTTAGAAAGAGAGAGAGAGCACAGGGGCAGGGGGAGAGAATCTTAAGCAGGCTCCACAGCCAGTGGGAGCCCGACTTGGAGCTCTATCCCACCTCCCTGAGATCATGACCTGAGCTCAAATCAAGAGTCAGATGCTTAACCAACTGAGCAGGTGCCCCGACCTTGGTGATCTTAAGAGGGTGAAGATCTGAACAGAGTTTAATAGACTGAATTAAGCCCTACCTGCTAAGGAAACAAATAATGGAAATTAGGGCTTGCCAAACTGGGCCCCCAAATGCTATACTCTAGCAGTTAGGATACCCTGGATTCAGACCAGCTCTCACTTGGAGTGAAGCTCAGCTACAAATCCTTCTATTCCCAACTGGATCTAGATGATCTGGAATTACTAGTGCCCTCAGCCTAGACACCTACTAAAAACAAAGGTACATCTTCCTTGGAGGAAGATAATGTCACCCTAGGGTTCAAATAACAGCCAATTAGAAATAAGCAGCACCTGATTTGAAATAATCCAACATATACCACAGGACTAACACCAAAGAGAAGCAATACACAACAGATTCACAGGGCATACAAATTTAGATTTATTAGAGTTAACCATTTTATAACTATGGAATATCCTTCTATATTAAAGTTTGTCATAAAATTTACCTTACTGGTTATTAAAATACATCAGCTTTCTTTCAGTTTACTGCTGGTATGGCATCCTTCTATTTTACATTTAACCCCTCTGTTCCTTTTAGTTATGGTGTCCCAAGCACTCTGACACTTTTTGACATTCTTTACTTGTATTATTAAATAATCATCATTGCAGTACTGAGCTAACACTGAACTGATAAAAATTAATTTGATCCATTTTTATAATCTAGTATAAAAATTCTAATATAAACAAAAAAACTAAACAAATATATGAATGTAGTCAACCACATACTGTCACAAGAATGACAATGTACTTAATTTTATAATCTTTAAAGATAAAATTTAGGCACTCTAAGACTGTTTTTTAATTAAGAGACATAGATGAGTTTTTAGACTGTTCAATAAAGGGAAAAGGCTGGCATAGCTTTATTTAAGGCTTTAAAAAAGATCTTATGATAGTTACTTTAAAAGCATAGTTAAATCCTTCAAATTAAAATATGTTAATTACCCACTAGAAATAAGCATCATTTCTATATTTCCAGATAATACACTATTTGACACAAAAAGTAACATTTTAGAAAATGGATAATTAGGAAGGAGGAGTGGGTGACTCTGTGTCAACCAGTCCCCTGAATTTAGCTGGATATCTACCAAGCCATTCTGAACACCCACGAAATCAGCCTGAGATGTAAGAATATAGGCCTGGATCTCTACAGGCAGAGGATTGGAGGTCATGAGGTATGAGACAGAGTTGTAATTCTGTGGACAGATATCAGAGGATAAACAGGAGGAGGCTGGGAGCCACCAGAAGCTGGTCCCTGGAAAGTGATATAACACCCAAACTCAAAAGCATCCTGCACTGGGGGACTGGCCATAGCTTGTAGAGCAGTGACAGCAGGATGGGAAGGACCTGATAACAGTGCTCAGACAGGATCCAGGAGCTGAGTGGGGTGCGAGCCCAGACAGTGTGTGGTGGCGGGGGGGGAGGGGCACACGGGTCCCTTGCACCTGCGACCGATCATGGTTTTAGAAGCACAGAGTGCAGAGACAAGCAGCATCCTGAGTCAACTGCTGAGAGGGTTGTGGGGACATGCACTGCCTGTGGGAGGCTGTGGTTTTCAGCAGTGCTTACAGAAAGGGAGACTGTGTTCTGGAGGGTTCAGAGAAGAACAGACTGTGACTTCTCTGCCCTGGGGTGGAGGTCTGGATGAGGATATTTTCCTTTGCTCTGACCCTCTGAAAGGGCACAAAAGCTGTCAGAGAACAAAAGCCCAAAAAACCAGTCTCCATGGAGCCCAGCCCATGGGGTTGGGGCAGGGCAACTCCACCCAAGCAGGGTTGCCTGAAAAACAGTGAGGCAGATCCCTCCCCCAGAAGACAAGCTAGAAGAACAAGAGGAAGACAACCCTAGGGTCCCCATAAAAGTTTAAAACCCTAATACCAGTGGGAAATAGTATACTGAGCTCCAGGTGTTGCCTCTCAGCTTGTGTATTTCTAAGATACAACTTTTTTTCTTTTTATTTTTTCTCATGTTTCTTCTGTTTTTTTTTTAACCTATTTCTTATTTCAACTAGATGTTTAACATATTCCATAATAGCTTTTTAACTTGTACTTTTTCACACCTATATTTTATATATATATACATAGAGAGAGAGAGAGAGAGATAAGCTTCAATATAGTCCTTTTTTCCCTATTCAATATTACCTTTATATATATATATACATACACCAATTTTCATTTTCCTGTAACTCTGGAAAGTAGTGTCCTCTAACAAAGAGAACAAAATACACCCAGGAAAAACTGAAACACCCTACTTTGCCCACAGTGACAAATTGTAGCCCCCTCCCTTTTTTTAATTTTATAAATCTTATTCTTGGGTTTCATTTTGGCTGTGTTTTTTCAGTGGTGGCTTCCTACCACTCCAAACATTCCAAACATCTTGTATGGATTGTGGTTGATATTCTGGACTCTGTACATCCCCTCAACAGAGTGACTAGGAGGAGGAACTCCCAACAGAGAAAAGAACCAGAGATAATAACCTCTCCCACAGACCTAATGGATACGGATATCAGCAAGATGTCAGAAATAGACTTCAGGGTAGCAATTATGAAGACAATAATTAGGCTTGAGAAAACCATTAATGGCAACACAGAATCTCTAAGGGCAGAAATGAGAGCTAATCAGGCTGAACTTAAAAATGCTATGAATGAGATGCAATCTAAACTGGATACTCTAACAGCTAGAGTAAATGAGGCAGAAGAATGAATTAGTGATCTAGAAGATAAACTGATAGAAAGGAACAGGAGAAGGCCTGGGACAAACAACTTAAAATCCATGAGAACAGACTTAGAGAGATTAATGACAACATAAAATGTTCCAATGTCAGAATTATAGGGATCCCTGAGGCGATGGGGAGAGAGAGGACTAGAAGATCTATTTGAGCAAATCATAGCTGAGAACTTCCCTAATCTGGGGAATGAAACAAGCATTCGTGTCCTAGAGGCAGAGAGGACCCCTCCAAAAATCAAGGAGAACAGACCAATGCCTTGGCATGTAATAGTAAAACTCTCAAATCTTACAACCAAGGAAGCAATCCTAAGAGCAGCTAGGGGGAAGAGATTTCTTATGTACGGAGGGAGGGACATCAAAATAACGTCAGACCTGTCCACAGAGACCTGTCAAGCCAGAAAGGGCTGGGAAGACACATTCAGGGTACTAAATGAGAAGAACATGCAGCCAAGAATACCTTATCCAGCAAGGCTGTCATTTAGAACGGTTGGAGAGATAAAGAGCTTCCAGGACCAGCAGAAACTGAAAGAATATGTGACCACCAAGCCAGCCCTGCAAGAAATACTAAGGGGGATTCTATAAAAGAAAAGACTCAAGAGTTCCATAGAAACAAGGACTGTACAGACAAAGGATAACAATAAATACATATCTTTCAGTAGTAACTCTCAACATGAATGGCTTAAATGCTCCCATGAAATGGCACAGGGCTGCAGATTGGATACAAAGACAGGACCCATCCATATGCTGTCCACAAGAGACTCATTTTGAACCTAAAGATACCTCCCGACTGAAAGTGAGGGGATGGAGAAGCATTTATCATGCCAACGGACCTCAAAAGAAAGCTGGGATAGCAATTCTTATATCAGACAAATTAGAATTTAAACCAAAGACTGTAATAAGAGATCCAGAGGGACACTATATCATTCTTAAAGAATCTATAAAACAAGAAAATCTAACAATTGTAAATATCTATGCTACCAACATGAGAGCCAACTACATGAGCCAACTGTTAACCAAAATAAAGAGTCAGATTGATGATAATACATTAATAGTAGGAGATTTTAACACTCCACTCTCAGTACTGGACAGATCATCTAAACAGAAGATCAACAAAGAAACAAGAGCTTTGAATGACACACTGGACCAGATGGACTTCATAGATACATACAGAACATTCCACCCTAAAACAACAGAATATTCATTCTTCTGGAATGTGCAAGGAACTTTCTCCAAAATAGACCACATACTGGGTCATAAATCAGGTCTCAGCCAATACTAAAAGATTGAGATTATTCCTTGCATGTTATCAGACCACAATGCCTTGAATCTGGAACTCAATCACAAAAAAAATTTAGAAGGAATTAAAACACTTGGAAGTTAAAGAGCATCCTGCTAAAGAATGAATGGGTCAACAAGGAAATTAAAGAAGAACTTAAACAATTCATGGAAAGTAATGAGAATGAAAATACTTCAGTCCAAAACCTATGGGATACTGCAAAGGAGGTCCTATGAGGGAAATAAATAGCCATCCAAGCCTCTCTCAGAAAATTAGAAAAGTCCCAAATGCACAAGCTAACTTTATACCTAAAGGAGCTGGAGTTGGGGCACCTGGGTGGCTCGGTCATTAAGTGTCTGCCTTAGGCTCAGGGTGTGATCCCAGGGTCCTGGGATCGAGCCCCGCACCGGGCTCCCTGCTCTGCCGGGAGCCTGCTTCTTCCTCTCCCACCTCCCCTATTGTGTTCCCTCTCTCGCTGGCTATCTCTCTTTCTGTCAAATAAATAAATAAAATCTTTAAAAAATAATAATAAAGGAGATGGAGAAAGAACAGCAAATAAAACCTAAACCAAGCAGGAGAAGAGAAATAATAAAGATCAGAACAGAGATCAATGAAATAGAAACCAGAAGAACAGCAGAACAGAGCAATGAAACTAGAAGCTGGTTCTTTGAAAGAATAAGGTTGATAAACCACCGGCCAAACTTATCCAAAAGAAAGGAGAAAGGACCCAAATAAAATCATGAATGAAAGAGGAGAGATCATGACTAACACCAAGGTAACAGAAACAATTATTAGAAATTATTACCAGCTTTCTTTATCTCTTTCTTCTCCTACAGATCTTCCTATTTCTTATGTTCCATAGATGAGAGAAACCATACAAAGAGATAAAGAAAGGGGAGGTGATCAGAAGGGGGAATGAAGCATGAGAGACTATGGACTCTGAGAAACAAACTGAGGGCTTCAGGGGGGAGGGGCTGGGGGAATGGGATAGGCTGGTGATGGGTGGTAGGGAGGGCACGTATTGCATGGTGCACTGGGTGTTATACGCAACTAATGAACCATCGAACTTTACATCAAAAACCAGGGATGTACTGTATGGACTAACATAATAAAAAAATATTTTAAAAAAATAAAAAAAGAGAAAAGAAAAAGAAATTATTACCAGCAACCATATGACAACAAATTAAGCAATCTGGAAGAAATGGATGCCTTCCCGGAAACCTATAAACTACCAAGACTGAAACAGGAAGAAATTAATAATCTAAATAGACCAATTAGCAGTGAAGAGATTAAAGCGGTGATCAAAAACCTCCCCCAAGAGTCCAGTGCCTGATGGAGCCCCTGGGGAATTCTACCAAACATTTAAAGAAGAAATAACACTTATTCTACTGAAGCTCTTTCAAAAAATAGAAACAGAAGGAAAACTTCCAAACTCCTTCTATGAGGCCAGCATTACCCTGATTCCAAAACCAGGAAAAGACCCCACCAAAAAGGAGAATTATAGACCAATATCCCTGATGAACGTGGATGCCAAAATACTCAACAAGATCCTAGATAATAGGATCTAACAGTACATTAAAAAAATTATTCACCACGACCAAGTGGGTTTTATGCCTGGGCTGCAAGGGTGGTTCGACATTCACAAATCAATCAACGTGATAGAGCACATCAACAAAAGAAAAGACAAGAACCATATGATCCTCTCAATTGATGCAGAAAAGGCATTTGACAAAATACAACATCCGTTCCTGATTAAAACTCTTCAGAGTATAGGGGCAGAGAGAACATTCCTCAATATCATAAAACCATCTATGAAAAGCCCACAGTGAATATAATTATCAATGGGGAAAAGCTGAGAGCTTTTTCCTTAGAGCTGAGGAACATGACAGGAATGCCCACTCTCACCACTATTGTTCAACATAGTGCTAGAAGTCCTAGCTTCAGCAATCAGACAACAAAAAGAAATAAAAAGCATCCAAATTGGGAAAGAAGTAGTCAAACTCTCCCTCTTCTCAGATGACATGACACTTTATCTGGAAAACCCAAAAGACTCCACCCCCAAATTACTAGAACTCTTATAGCAATTCAGCAATGTGGCAGGTTACAAAATCAATGCAAAGAAATCAATTGCTTTTCTATACGCTAACAATGTAACTGTAGAAAAAGAAATTAAGGAATCGAATCCATTCACAATAGCAACAAAAACCAAAAGATACCTAGATATAAACCTAACCAAAGAGGTAAAGGATCTATACTCTAGAAACTACAGAACACTAATGAAAGACATTGAAGAAGACACAAAAAGATGGAAAAACATTCCATGCTCATGGATTGGAAGAATAAACATTGTTAAAAATGTCTATCCTGCCCAGAGCAATCTACACGTTCAATACCATCCCTATTAAAATACCATTGGCATTTTTCAAAGAGCTGGAACAAACAATTCTAAAATTTGTATGGAACCAGAAAACCCCCGAATCACGAAGGGAATGATGAAGAAGAAAAACAAAGCTGGGGGAATCACGTTGCCTGACTCCAAGCTATATTACAAAGCTGTGATCACTAAGACAGCATGGTATTGGCACAAAAACAGACACATAGACCAGTGGAACAGAATAGAGGCTCCAGAAATGGACCCTCAACTCTATGGTCAACTAATCTTTGACAAATCAGGAAAAAAGACAGCCTCTTCAATAAGTGGTGCTGGGAAAATTGGACAGCTACATATAGAAGAATAAAGTGGACCATTCCCTTACAGCATACACAAAGATAAACTCAAAATGGATGAAATACCTCAATGTGAGACAGGAATCCATCAAAATCCTAGAGGAGAACATAGGCAGTAACCTTTTCATCAGCCACAGTTACTTCTTTCATGACATGTCTCCAGAGGCAAGTGAAACAAAAGCAAAAATGAACTTTTGGGACTTCAAAATAAAACTTCTTCACAGCAAAGGAAACAATCAACAAAACTAAGAGCCAGCCCACAGACTGGGAGAATATATTTGCAAATGACATTACAGATAAAGGGCTGATATCCAAGATTTATAAAGAACTTCTCAAACTCAACACTCATAAAACAAATAACCCATTCAAAAAATGGGCAGAAGACATGAACAGACACTTTTCCAAAGAAGACATACAAATGGCTAACAGACACATGAAAAAATGCTCAACATCACTAGCCATCAGGGAAATACAAATCAAAACCACAATGAGGTACCACCTTACACCAGTTAAAATGGCAAAAATTAACAAGATAGGAAACAACAATGTTGGCGAGGATGTGGAGAAAAGGGAACCTTCTTACACTGTTGGTGGGAATCACAAGCTGATACAGCCACAGAAAACAGTATGGAGGTTCCTCAAGATGGTAAAAATAGAGCTACCCTATGACCCAGCAATTACACTGCTAGGTATTTAACCCAAAGATACAGATATAGTGAAAAGAAGGGGCACACGCACCCCAGTGTTCACAGCAGCAATGTCCACAACAGCCAAACTGTGGAAGGAGCTGAGATGCCCTTCAACAGTTGAATGGATAAAGAAGATATGGTACATATATACAATGGAATATTATTCAACCATGAGAAAGGATGAATACTCACCATTTACATCAACATGGATGGAACTGGAAGGGATTATGCTAAGTAAGTCAAGCAGAGAAAGACAATTATCATATGGTTTCACTTATATGTGGAACATAAGCAATAGCACGGAGGATGATAGGGGAAGGGAAATCTGAAGGGGGAGAAATCAGAGAAGGAGATGAACCTTGAGAGACTATGGACCCAGGGAAACAAACTGAGAGTTTCAGAGGGGAGGGGGTAGGGGTAGGGAGTCACAGAGTGATGGGTATTAAGGAGGGCACATGTTGTGATGAGCACTGGATGTTATATAAAACTAATGAATCATTGAACACGATGTCAAAAAGTAATGATGTACTAACAGTGGCTAACTGAACATAATAAAAAAAAATAAAAATGAAATACAAACTGCTAAAAAAAATAAAATATGAACTGCAAAAAAATATGAAAAACAAAAAGGAAAAAATAAAAAATGGATAATTACAAAGATTTTTTAAACATTTACTTATTTATTTTAAAGACAGAGTGAGAGAGCTCACAGGAATGCTCTCATGTGCAAGAGCGGGGGGAGGGGAGGGGGCAGAGGGAAAGGGAGAGAATCTCAAACAGACTCCCCACTGAGCCCATTGACAGGCTTGATCCCATGACCCTGAGATCATGACCTGAGCTGAAATCAAGGGTCAGTTGCTTAACCAACTGAGCAACCCAGGTGCCCTGATAATTATAAGGATATTTAAAGTTAACTTAAGACATAGTCAACGACTCCATGATTTATATTAATGGCAAGATTAATCCCCCAATAAGCAAACAAGGACATATGTAGAGCAATTTAATTTGGTGCTTGAAAAAGAAATGTTCCAAATAACAGTATTGGATCAGTGTTAAATTTCTTGATTTTGGTGCCCTTATTCTTAGACAATACACACTGAACAATTTAACAATAGTTATCATGTCTTCAACTTTTTCTCAAATGGTTAAAAAGAAATTCTTCATAGATGTAGGAGAGAGGAAGAAAGAATGATAAAACAAATGTGGAAATAATAGGGAATATGAAGAATATATTAAAGTTCTCTGTACTATTATTGCATCTTTTCTGTAAAATTTGAAGTTGTTTCACAAAAAGTTTAACTAAAAAAATAAAAATTAAAAACAAATTTTACAAAGGAAACAGAGCTAACAACCATAGTTAAGAAGGCAACTAACTCAGAAAGGCATACAATGGGGTGATATGACTAATGCTTATACAAAGAGTCATGGATTTAAATTCTAGTCAGGGAGAATGACTAAGCTCCTGCCCAGAATGAACACTGCATCACAGTATCAGAGTATGTGAGAGTCCTCTCTCATCATCATTCAGGATTATAAACAGTGCTTTGAAATAGGTACACATTTTTGTTAGAAATTCAAATAGGTTTTCATCATGTTATTTCACTACAGTATAAAAGTTAATATCATAACTATAAAATTAGTTTCATAATGTATCTCTGGGACCACATGCATTAGATTAGCCTGACCAGCAGTCTCCACAGTAAAAACAAAGACTTTATTATGCTTCTCACATTAATATTAATAGGCTAGTATTGCATATTAGTGATACTAATATACTGATTATATAATGTTAATGTATTTTAACAGACTGCAGAGATCAGCACTAAACAAAAATTCCCCCCCTTTTGATGCATAATTCATATTATTTTTAGATAAAAATGATATTCAGCAGAAATAAATAACTGAAGTAGAAATATTTATTTATATGTTAACAGTCTACAATCCTTCAGGTACAGTTTTAAATAAAAAAGCCAGGGGGACACTTGAAAGTTGTTAAAAGAATAAATCTTATGAGCTCTCATCACAAGAAAAAAAAAGATTTGTGTTAACCATGTGTGGTGATGGATGTTAACTTACTGTGGTAATCGCTTTGTAGAATATACACATACCAAATAATTATGTTGAATACCTAAAACTAATACAATGTTATAGGTCAATTATATTTCAATTTTTTTAAATCCAGGGAATAGAAAAATTCTAGTATGTCATACATTAAAGCATAAATAAGAAATAGCTTAAAAATGCACACCTCCTAGATTCACACTCAAGGTTTTTTTACCTGAATGAGCACATCCCCCAATGTATTCATATTTACAATTATACATGTACATGTGTCTAACATATACATATCACATATTATATTCAAAATACATATTTAACAGAAGTTTAAAAAGGAGGTCTAAGAAGCCACTGCTTTATATCATACACTCAAACAAAATGGATTATTATAATAGGAGTACTCCTAATCACCCTCTGATTTACCAAAGATTTCCATTAATCCTATAAAATATGTTAACTAACGTCTGTATTAACTAGCATCCTGAAAGCTACTCTCTGGCTACTTTTTGATACAACTGCATACTTTTCTGATCTGTTGAGTTTAGAGTTTACCAAATGTCAGTCATAGGTATTTCCAATCTGTGCCAGTTGTACTTGTTATGGTAAGTATGTACTTCAAATATTATTCATCATTAACTGATAGGAGTATAAAAATAAAGAGTTGTTTCTATGACAAGCAGGTTGAATAGAAAAATATGAAAAAGACAAGTCACCAAAAACAAAACAAAACAAAAAAAAACCCTGGTATAGGGCAAACAGAACTATTTCAGTGGTTTTATCTTAAGGAATAATCCTGGTACTGTTATCCTAAAACTATTTATTAGGACAAAGCAAATCTGAAACAATGTTAATGTTATTTTAAAAAATTCAATGTAATAAGATACAAATATCAAAGAAGTAAAAATCTAAATTTGAATAGGATGTATTAAACTCAGGATCTATCTTCTCTTAAAAACAAGATCTATATTCTTAGCTCTGTTCACTGAAAAGGTATAGAAACAATTACCAACTTAACTAGTGCCCAGACTGTTATTGCTGACTACCATTTTCTACTAAAAGTAATCAGGGCTGTCTTGGAGAAACAG
The DNA here is from genome assembly GCF_002007445.2 of Ailuropoda melanoleuca. NCBI lineage: Eukaryota > Metazoa > Chordata > Mammalia > Carnivora > Ursidae > Ailuropoda > Ailuropoda melanoleuca. Next base: position 156,286,165 of record NC_048219.1, read on the forward strand.
CTGACATGTAGGTCTGGGGAACACAACATACAAGAACCTAGGATAGGTTCTTAACCACACAGCAAAGAAACTGTCAAAGACTTCTGGGGCACAGGAAACCAACTGGAAGGTTCCCACTTTTCTGATTTGCCCCTCTGTACCCCCCTTTTTTTTTTTTTCAGTGTCTCTTATAGACTCCTTGTTCTGCCCCTGGCCAATAAACATTGGGTGGGTTTTTTTGGTTTTGTTTTTAAGATTTTATTTATTTATTTGTCAGAGACAGAGAAAGTACAAGCACAAGCAAGGGGAGCAGCAGGCAGAGGGAGAAGCAGGCTCCCCACGGAGCAAGGAGCTTGATGTGGAGCTTGATCCCATGACCCTGGGATCAAAACCTGAGCCGAAGGCAAACACTTAACCTACTGAGCCACCCAGGCGTCCTTGTTTTGTTTTAAGATTCCATTCTGGACTTACTTTGGTTGTCACTCTATTTCTGTCACATCTCTTTGTATAATAATCTTTTCTACTAATTTAGAAAACAAAGCATGTCTGTTCTAAGACAATGAATTCATGAAAAAATCCTCAGGTTCTGCAAAACCACACAGAGCTTATAGGAAAAATAGAGTTTGGGCAGTCTGCTCAAAACTTAGGCACAACTTTGTAATCTGAATCATAATAAAAACTATAAATGGTCCCAGGGATCTGATTTAGACCACCCAGTCAGGCATCTCACTATGAACATAGAATGTCACAGCAGATATTTAAAATGCATAAAAATAAAGTGGGAAGAATGGCAATACTTTAATCAGGGCAGGACCAATCCAATATGCGCAGACAAAGCAGGTAGAAGGGCACCTGTAAGTCAGCGGGGCTCTGCAGTCAACATCCAAGTGCCAGGTGTAAGAAGTTTGTCTTAGAGGTTGCCCAAAGAATAGGCATTTAATTTTCTTAAAATACAGACAAGAGAATTCCTATTCACCGTACATCAAGATAAGCACTTTTTTCTGCCTAGTTGATTATATATTTATTGCCACTTATCCTATCTCCCTTGTCTAGAAAAAAACTGCATATGAACCAACACTTTTACATTATCCTAACATTATTTCACCATTTACCAGTCCATTATGAGCTAATTCACATTATAGAAGCTCACACTGTCGAGAATACTGTGCCTACATGAGTCCCAAACTTACACTTCTTGCCCAGGCAACACCCTGAATTTCAGACTTGCATAACCAACACTTTTATTCAGACAAAACACACCCACATGGATAGTTCACAGGCATCTCGCATTTAACAAGCCCAAAATTAAACACATCTCCTTTTACCCTTCCCGGCCCACACCCCTACCCATTCTTCCTCCAAAATCTTAGTGCACAGTCCACCATTCATTCCAGTGCCCAGTCTAGACCTGGAAGTCACACTTGCCTCCTTCTCTTTATCCCTCCATGTCCAATCCTTCATCAAATCCCAAGTCTCCTCCTAAATCTCTCTCATAAATCTAATTTTTGGTTACTTCATTATCTCTACCCTACTTCAAAATCACCATAATCTCTCACCTGGATCTCTGCAATAACTTCCTAAACAATCCCTTTACTTTCCATTCTAACCCCCTCCAATCTGTTCTTCCCACAAAAGACTTATCATTCTAAAATGCAAGTCTGTTCAAGCCATCTCTCCACCTAAAAGCACTTAAAAGGCTCTCCCTGCTGATTTCAGGATAAACTACTTAACATATAAGAGGACTGATCTGGTTTCTTGCTTACCTTTCTGGCCTCAGACTTCATCCACTATCTCCTTCATACTCCAAAATCCAGGCATACTGAACTTTACCCAAACATTCATTCATTCTCGCAACTCATTTTCACATAGGCTGCTAACTTCTCATTTACACACTGTCCTTCCATACTGCATGAACCCCTTGCACACTAGCAACAACCATACCACATTTCTCCACTATTCCCAACTTGTCCTTTCCTGGCTGCTTATATAACTTCCTCCAAGATGCTTCCCCTACACCATCCCCTTCACTAAAATACTCACATATACTCACACAGTTGAGGCTGGTACTCTTTTGTGTATTTCCAGAACACCCTATAACTGCCTCTCTAGACAGGAAGCTCCATGAGGAAAGAAACATATCTACCTTGCTCGCTATTTTATCCCCAGAGCTTTACCAGTATCTAGCACATAGCACATATCCAATAAGTTTTGATGGTTGGGTGAAATGGCTGAGAACCATCTCAAATAATGGCTAAAATCATAATGAACCTTTAGTTAGTATTCAACCTCTTCAGTCAATATAGCTAGAATGAGTTCATTCTAGGAGCAAGAGGAACTCCCCTCCCTCTTCCTTCTTTGTGCAATAATATGATGCCTCAATAATGAACAGAGCCCTCTACATCACAAATTATTCAACCCAACATGGTGCATGGATGGCACGGTGGATGAAACAGAGGCAGGCTGAGGATGGCACAGGGAGGAGGTGCCTGCCACTTGACCAAGAACCTAGGGGGTTTTCACAATTAAAAACAAAATGAACCAAAATCCTGACAAAAAGAGCCACAGAAAAGGGCCAAGGAAAAAGGAAAACAACTCCCTATAGATCTAAGAATCTGCAAGTCTCAGAAAGTTGCCAAGAATACCCATACTCCTAGAAAATCAAAGCTCTATTTCTCAGAACTCAATAACTTAAAATGGTGGGTGGAGGGAGGCAGCAAAGCCAAGGTCCTGGTAGGGAAATACAAGCCCTTCCCAATTCTGTACTAGATATTCCTGGGCTAAAAGTCAAGGAAAAAAGAATAAAGTATAGAATCAAGAGCTCTATCTAATGAGACAGACAAGGAGCAAGATAGAGTTAAAAAGTATAGGAACATCTGTTAAAGATAATCCACCGCAATTTCAAAAATATAACCAAATGCTTACCCATGAAAAAGGCTGAGAAACTAAATGACCCTAAAAATTTACTATCAGAATTTGTACAACTAAAAGCCATCCTAACTCCCCCCTAATAAGGCAGAAGGAAATCACAGAATACCATAGGGAGAGAGGGAGACCCTACCACTATCAAGGAGAAAAAAAAAATCATCCACACTTGGAGAAAGTTCAACAATAGAGATAAAAATAAATGCAAATAAGCACATTCTACACACTTAGAAATCCAAGGGAAACTTGCTCTCTAATTCTTCCTTTCACAGCCCCTATAGTCTTACTAATATTTCATATTCTCTTTTCCATATTTTCTTTTTTGATTATTCTTCCACTCTTAGTATATTTTATTGCTTTCTCTGTAGACAAGTTCACCTGTCAATATAGTTCCTTTTATTTTTACTTCCCAGGGCAACTGCACTGCAGTACCTTTCTTCAGTCCTGATGGTCATACTTTATCTTTGCACATCAACTTCAAGTCTAGTTTCATCACTCTTGCAGTTGGCAACTTCTACCCTAAACCCACAAAGGACAAATAAGAATCACAAAGCCCACTAGATATTTATCCAAAGGACACAAACATAGTGATTCCAAAGGGCACATGCACCCCAATGTTTATAGCAGCAATGTCCACAATAGCCAAAGGATGGAAAGAGCCCAGATATCCATCTATAGATGAATGGATAAAGAAGATGTGATATATATATCACATCTATTTTATATTAATATTATTTTACATATATTTATATATATAATCACATATGTGAGATCATATATATAATGTAATATTATGTATTTATATGTGCATATTATATAGATAGATAATGGAATATATATAATGGAATATTATTCAGCCATCAGAAAGAATGAAATCTTGCCACTTGCAACAATGGGATGGAACTACAGGGTATTATGTTAAGCAAAATAAGTCAGAGAAAGATAAATACCATATGATTTCACTCATACATGGAATTTAAGAAACAAAACAGTTGAACATAGTGGAAAGGAAAGAAAAATAAGATAAAAACAGAGAGGTAGGCAAACCGTAAGAGACTCTGAACTATAGGAAACAGAGGGTTGATAGAGCGGAGGTGGGTAGTGAGATGGGGTAATTGAATGATGGGCATTAAGGAGGGCACTCGAGGTAATGAGAACTGGGTGTTATATGCAACTGATGAATCACTAAATTCTACCCCTCAAACTAATACACTACATGTTAACTAAGTTGAATTTAAAAAAAAATCACAGAGCCCAATTTGTGTATGAATTATTTTCATGTATCTGAAATTAGGTCATCCTGATGTACACAACCTGACTTAGCAATATGTATATCATTAGATAAGAATGCTACAAGAAACAAAAATTGCAGGCCAATACTCTTGATGAACAGTGCAAAAATCCAAAAAATATTAGCAAACTGAAATCAACATTACATTAAAAGAATCTTATACCATGATCCAGTGAATTTTATTCCTAAGATGCAAGGATGGTTCAAAACATGCAAATCAATCAATATGATATACCACATTAACAAAATGAAGGATAAAAATCATATGATCATCTCCATAAATAAAAATCATACGATCATTTTAATACAGAAAAAGCATTTGACAAAATTCAACATTGTTTCATGATAAAACACCTCAACAATTTAGGTATAGATGGAATGTACCTCAACATAATAAAGGCCATACATGACAAACCCAAAGCTAACATCATACTCCAAGGTGAAAAGCTGAAAGCTTTTCCTCTAATATCAGGAACAAAACAAAGGATATCCACTCTTGGCACTTTTTACTTAACATAGTACTAGAAGTCCTAACCCAAGCAATTAGGCAAGAAAAATAAATAAAAGGCATCCAAATTGTAAGGTAAGAAATAAAACTGTGTTTAAGGATGACACGATACTACATTTAGAAAAATTTAAAGACCCCTCCCCCCAGAAAAACAAACTGTTAGAATAAAATAATTTCATAAAGTTTCAGGATACAAAACTGATACATAAAAATCAGTTGTGTTTCTTCTACATGATAACAGCAAACTTTCAGAAAGAGAAGTAAACAATCCCATTAACAATTGCATCAAAAAGAATAAAATAACTAGAAATTAATTCAAACAAGGAGCTGAAAGATTTATACACTGAAAACTGTAAGACATTGGTGAAAGGAATTGAAGAAGACACAAATAAATGGAAAAATATTCTGTGCTCGTGTATTGGAAGAATACTGTTAAAATGTCCATACCAACCAAAGCAATCTACAGATACAATGCAATCCCTACCAAAATTCCAATAGCATTTTTCACAGAAATAGAACAATCTTGAAGTTTGTACAGAAACACAAAAGATCCCAAACAGCCAAAACAAACTTGAGAAAGGACAATGATGAAACATTACCATTCCTGATTTCAAACTATGTTACAAAGCTATAGTGATCAAAACACTACAGTACTTATATGTTGGCTAACTGAACATAACACACACACACACACACACACACACACACACACTACTGTGCTGACATTAAAAAAAGCCACATAGATCAAATGGAAAATAGAGCCACATATATATGGTCAATTAATTTTCAACAAAGGAGCCCAGAATATACAATGGAGAAAGGACAATTACTTCAATAAATGGTGCTGGAAAAACTGGATAGCCACATAGAAAAAAATGAAACTGGACCCCTATCTTATACCATACACAAAAATCAACTCAAAATGCATTAAAGAATGTAATACTTGCAATCATAAAATGCCTAGATGAAAACATGGGTAAACTCCTTGATATTGGTCTTGGCAAAGATTTTTTTAGATGTGACACCAAAAGCAAAGGCAACAAAGGCAAAATAAACAAGTGGATTACTCAAACTAAAGCCTCTGCTCAGCAAAGATAACCACCAACAAAATGAAAAGACAACCTATGGACTGAGAGAAAATATTTGCAAACCATGTATCTAATAAGAGGTTCATACCCAAAATATACAAGGAACTCCTACAACTCAATAGCAAAAACATCAACAATCTGGCTAAAAATAAAACTGAATAGACATTTTCCCAAAGACAACATACAAGATAGCCAACAAGTACACAAAATGGTGTTCAACATTCAATAGTATCAGGGAAATGCAAATCAATACCACACTGAGATATCATCTCACACCTGTTAGAATGTCTATAATAAAAAAGATAAGGGGGTGCCTGGGTGGTTTAGTCAGTTAAGTGTCTGCCCTTGGCTCAGGTCATGATCCCAGGTGCCTGGGATCGAGTCTCGCATCGGGCTCCCTTCTCAACGAGGAGTCTGCTTCTCCACCTCCCTCTGCCCTCCCCCTCACTGGTGTTCGTGCTCTCGCTCTCTCACGCTCTCAAATAAATAAATAAAATCTTGGGGAAAAAAAAAGACAAAGGATAATAAATGCTAGCAAGGATGTGAAGGGAACCCTACCTAGTACATTGTCAGTGGGGAATACAAACTGGTACAGCCACTATAGAAAATAGTACAGAGGGGTTCCTTGAGAAATTAAAAATAGAACTACCATATGATCCAGCAATTCCACTCTGGACGTATATCCAAAGGAAACAAAATCATTATCTCCAAGAGTTATCTGCACTCCTGTGCTCACTGCAGCATTATTCACAACAGTAAAGATATGAAAACAACTGTCTACCCACAGATGAGTGGATAAAGAAAATGTGATTTGTGTATTTATATATATATATGTATGTATGTATGTATACACATATAATGGAATTTTGTTCAGCCTTAAAAAAGAAAGAAATCCTGCCATTTTTGACAACATGGATGAAGATGGAGGGCATTATGCTAAGTAAAATGAGTCAAACAGAAAAAAACAAATACTGCATGGTATCATTTATACATGGAACATTAAAAAAAAAAAAAAAAAGTCTAACTCATAGAAACAGAGAGTAGAACGGTGGTTGCCAGGGACTGGAGGGATGGGAAAATAGGGAGAGACTTGTATTAGGATACAAAATTTCAGTTATAAGATGAATAAGGTCCGAGGTGGGAATCCTTTCACAATGTACTGGTATATCATATAATCACATTGTACGCTTTAAGTATGTCATAACTTTACTTGTCAGTTATAACTCAATAAACCCAAAGAAAAAGAACATTAAAGATTATGTTTCATCATAACAGTAATTATGATTCTTATGTCTATCATAAAAATATTCCCACTCACTGGACAAAGGTTGGCTATTCCAACGCTTTGTTAACGACTTCATATTTAATCTTTTGAAAGCTGCTTGGATTTTCCATTTTTAAAATGGGATGGCCCTGGGGCGCCTGGGTGGCCCAGTCTATTAACCGTCTGCCTTCAGCTCAGGTGATCCTGGGGTCCTGTGATGGAGCCCCACATCAGGCTCCCCACTCAGCAGGGAGTCAGCTTCTCTCTTGTTCCCTCTGCCCCCCCCACCCCGCCACCGTGTGTTCTTTCTCTAGCTCTCACTCTCTCAAATAAATAAAATCCTTAAAAAGATAAAAAATAAAATTTTAAAAATAAAAATGGCATGGCCCAAAGGAGCCTGGATGGCTCAGTTGGTTAAAAACTCGACTCTTGATTTCAGTTCAGGTGATGATCTCAGGGTCGTCAGATCAAACCCTTATGTTGGGCTCTGAGCTGGGCATGGAACCTGCTTAAGGTTCTCTCTCTCCCTCTGCCCCATCCCTCCCCATACATGGTCTCTCTTAAAAAAAAAAAAAAAAAATGGGCATGGCCCATGCATGTCTCTGTGTTTTCATTATACAACGTAAAAACATTAAAGAGTACTATAATTTATCTTTTTAAATCAAGAGATTTAAATGATGTGGGGGAAAGAAGTATACCAAAGTAAGCTGAACTCAAAAGTTTCTTTAAAAATTTTCTTTAACTTAGCTAATAAAATCATTGCATCTCTTCTTTCACAAGGTCTGAAGTTCTTAACTAAATAGCATTACAAAAAAACACAGCATTTTATAATAAAAAATCGTTTCTTAAAATAACATTTATTCAGTTGTCACTAAAACAGAATACTTTTTAAAACTGAAAATGCAACTATTATTTCACAGACCTTTGCAATATATTAATATAATTCAATCTTTGAGGACTATTAATTCTTCTTATTAAAAAAGGACATGTATCAATGACATTTATGAGTGGTTAAACTTATTCTGATTCATTAATTGAGCACTAGTCAATTCTGCATGTGGTTAGCTTGTGTCCCATAAAGTCATGTGGGTGTTGTCTATACTCACAATTCCCATTCCAATGCCCACTTCTCTATTCATTAAAACATACCCTTTTCTAAAGTATGCCTTAAACTTTACATTTTCCATTATTTTGATCTCAAAACCTGTTGCTAGCAGCATGTTAGAACACTTTGAGAGACACAACAATACCATATTGTACCCATATTTTGAGTTGGCTTGAGGGAGCTAACCTTATTTGTACTGTAAAGTGCACTGTGGGGAGAGAAGAGAAAAGAAGGAATAGAGAAAAGGAGAAGAAACGAAGGAAGAAAGAAACTTGAAAGTTCTTTAACACCAGTTGAGAGGGAAATATGGGTGGTACTACACATACAGAGTAAAAATTTAAAGACTTTCTGTTCTATATTTACTTAAAATTAATATTGATTTTTAATCATTTGTCTTTCTAGATATATTGAGAAAATATGAATTCAGATATTTAAAAGTAAAGGGGAAAGGAATTAAAAATCTGTCTTTCTGGGAAACAGAAATGAACTATTCTTTCACATTTTTATTCATTAAAAAATTGTTTATCTCCTGCAGAAATACTGGGATGACATAATCTTAAATAATTTTGATCAACCAAGTGAAGAAGCACTCAGAAACATTCATTTTTATTTTACCAAAGACCAAAACATTGAGTAATGGTCAAATCTGAAATATAATGGAATCTAGCCATCCCTTCTACTAAGTGCTGTGCTACTTACTCTTCGTGATAACAAAGGATGGTAAAACTGTTATTTTCCTTGATGGAAAAAAATCTTTTCTATAGTACAAAGAAAAAAAAAATACAAAAACAAAAATAAGCTCTATGGTGCCATCTTTTGGACTGTTCAAATTTTCTTAACAAAATTCCTTCTTACATTATAAGAAACAATTTATTGATCAGTATCAAGATAAAAACAATTACTATTTGTACACTTTAAGCCATATATGCTCTATCTTATACCATACTTCTGTATTAGGATTCAAGATATAGTTATATTAAACAATTTTATATAATACTAAAATTCTACTAACAATTCTGAAAATAAAGGCTTTTTGAATAACACATGACATGCTTTCAACACCTGCGGTAGTGGGTCCTCAAGTGAGTCATCCCCACTCTCACCAGCAGCAGCATCAGAGAAATTGTTAGAAATGCAAATTCTTGGACCACACTTCAAACGGAGGAAACTGAAATGAGGGTGGGAAAAGTCTGCATTTCAACAAGCCCTCAAAGTGATTCTGATACAAGCTTACCTGCAAAAACCAATGTTCCAAGGGATTTTGAAAAAGGTCCACAGGTAACACTGAACCACACATTAGTGAAGAATCACGAGTAGATCAGCAGTTCATAACCTTAGCTACACATCGGGATCACCAAAGAGCTTTAAAAATACCTGGGTCCCATTCCAGTGCCTGATTTAATAGTTCTGTGAGGTGAGTAAAGCCTGGGCACTGGAACCTTTAAGTCTCCCAAGGGATTCTAAAATGCAGCCAAGGTTGAAAGCCAGTACCTAGAGGATTATATTTTCAAAAGGAAGACTTCATCAAGAGTCTTAGATTAAGCATAGTTTGAAATGAGACATGAAAAGTTAGCCTTCAAAACCAAGATACATTCAGAATACCATTACAAAAAAAAACCGGTTCATTTCAAGTCTGTAAATTTCACATTTTCAAAGGCTATATGTTATTTAGAGAATTGTTTTAATAAATAAATACATACTATGCATTCCTGGTTGTTGAGAGGGTTAAAAAAAAAAAAAGAGGATATGATAGCCTTTGCCCTTATAGACCACCTAATATATTTGGGCATATTTCATAATAAGTAACAAAGTATAAATGCCAAATATGGAATACAGATTGAATGCAGAAGTCAATGCAGGAAAAAATCACATCTAATCATAGTGTATTTAAGACTGTCAAAAAATAGATTAGAACGTCAGTCCTTAAGAATGAATTACATATAGAGTATTTGTGAGGTATGTAGGTGCGCAGACCTGATGGGAGAAAAGACTCATAGGGGTTGTTGGATTTTTTTTAGAGGGGGGAGGGAGCTGATTATATGTAATATAAAAGAACCTTGCTCATTGAGGGATTTCTCATGACTTGACTTTTTTGTCAGTTTTCCCAAGGGTGGTACATAACTGGCACCATTCCAGAAACACAGGACAGGCATGAGAGAAGTTAACTCGTTACATACAATGGATGCCTTCTGGCATCCATTTTCACACTTAAGATGACCCAGAATCACTGGGAGGGCTTGTTAAAACAGACTGCTGGGCCCCACCCCTAGAGTCTAACTCTGGGGTAGGGCCCAAGAATGTATATTTCTAACAGATTCTTTTTTTTTTTTTTTAAGACTTTATTTATTTATTTGACAGAGATAGAAACAGCCAGCGAGAGAGAGAACACAAGCAGGGGGAGTGGGACAGGAAGAAGCAGGCTTCTAGCAGAGGAGCCTGATGTGGGGCTCGATCCCATAACGCCGGGATCACGCCCTGAGCCGAAGGCAGACGCTTAACCACTGTGCCACCCAGGCGCCCCTCTAACAGATTCTTAAATGCTGCTGATATTGCTAGTGTAAAAATAACACCTTGAAAACCATTGCATTAGGGCACTAAGACTTAATTCTCTGGTGGTATTCTCCTTAAGGCTGATATAAAGTACATTTTCATTTTTATTTTGGAAGTCACTCATGCTCATTAAAGTAAATACAGAAAACAGACGAGTAGAAAGAAGCAGCACCATCCTTACTCCCTCTATTCAAGACAACATTATCTTGGTATGTTTAACTGCAGTCTTCTCTTTAGAAATAAATGGAGTGTTCTTGACTGTAACATACATAGGAATGTATGAAAACACTGTACCAACTGATACATGTCATGGAGGCCAAAAGGCACAGCCAATTCACTCAGATGTAGTATGTAAGGGCAATAATTCCTCTCCTATGAAAAGATGGAATTTCTGTTCACTGATAGTACAAAAGGGCAGTTCACCAACCCTTTCATACCAAAATTAGTCTTGTGTTATTAAACTTGAGTGATCTCTTGGTCAACTGAACCAAGTATTTATTGAAATATTTTCAACAATGGTATGTCAGCAACATATTTTCTAAGTCCTTTCATTTCTGAGAATATTTTTCTTTTACGATTATACTAAATGACAACTTGGTTGGGTAGGAAACTCTTGAGTCTTAACCACTTTATTTCATAACTTTCTCAATCCATTGACTACTGGCACTTAGTGTAACAAACTCTGAAACCAGAACTGATTTACCTTCCTTGGTATGTAACTTGTATTCACTAACCACTCCTTCATCCCTACTCCCTGGCCTAAACACTTACACATTTTTTTCCTTAAAGCTTGTAATTTAGAAAAACTTACCTAAGCTTTTATCTAGATGTGGATCTCTTTTCAATGATTTTTATCTGAAAGACTGTGTTTCCCTTAATTATACATACCTCAGGTTTGAGAGGTTTTTGTTTTTAATTAAAGGAAGTCATCTTTAACTATATCGGACCATTATTTTTGTTCCAAGTGCTTGATTTACTTTCCATGAATTATCATTCCTTTGTTGGGTTCCCAGTATCCATCTTTTGCATTCATTACCTCAAAATGTTCCTTCGCATCATTTTCATCCTTGTCCTTTTATGGTTAGTGCTTTTCAAGTTTGTCCTCCACATATATAGTTTTATTATCTATAATATTAAATTCAACTCCTTCTAATATATTGCCCTAAGGGGAACGTCAGTTTTGCTATTCCCCTCACCCTTCCTTTTTTTTTTTTTTCCTTAAGATTATATTTATTTATTTGACAGAGAGAGACAGCCAGCGAGAGAGGGAACACAAGCAGGGGGAGTGGGAGAGGAAGAAGCAGGCTTCCCGTGGAGGAGCCTGATGTAGGGCTCCATCCCAGAACATCGGGATCACGCCCTGAGCCAAAGGCAGACGCTTAATGACTGAGCCACCCAGGCGCTCCCCCCCTTCCTTATGTTGCCTGTTGCCCTTTCATCTGACCTTATTGTCTCCTGATGGGCTCTCTCTCCTATTTCATGGGAGCTACATCTTTTTATGTGTTATTAAGTATGCCCAACGTTGTTTTTATTTTCATTTTTTCCCGGTTCCTTTCACATTCACAGGGCAGCTCTTCCTTCAACATTTCAGTTATTTTCCTTCCTCTTATCTGCAGTATTATTTAGGGATTTTTTGTTCAGTAGTTTCCTCGTGGTAACACTTCCTTGACAAAGAGAGCATGATCAACTCATGCTCAGTAAATGTTAACAAGCCAAGAGGTACACATTGCCCCTTGATCTTGCTTTCTAACCACAGCTGCTAGTGGAATCCCCTCCCAAAATGACATGCAAGATCTAAGCAATTCCCAGTGCCCAAAAGGCTCTATCTAGTTTGGTTCGATCAGAAAAAGAGGGGGACTTCTTGTATTCCCAATGACTAAAACTCTGAACGTGGAATCTTTTAAAATTCTTTCCTTCAGCCTCCTCCTACCTACCTAAATCATACCTTTTCCTGCCATGAAGACCCATTCTGACCTCTCACTTCTTTAATGGCTTGTTTCTGGTATAGCTACTGTCCTACAATTTTCCACTTTTTCTGTCATTATTTCATGTTTTTCCAACTCTACATCAAGTTATTCAAGGCCAAAAACATTTAAGACTCCTTTGTAATTACACAGACATAAAATACTTTGTCAATTGATAAAAAATGCCGTTTCAGAGAACTTCATAAAGAATCCAGACACTTTCACTAAGGTGAGATTTTGGATAACAGATACAATTTAGGCAAACACATCCCCAAGGTTCAGTCTAAAACTCCCTTAACATTCCAGTTTCTTTTCTAAAGCTGTTGGAAGCGATCAGTTTACTTAGAAGTAGAAAAAGGGCTCTATGTAACAACAGTAACAGAAAATTCAATCTATTCTGTTAAAAAAGCTTGCTAATTCAAGAAGCTAAAATAGTATATACCATAATTAAGAACATATTATTTTGGGTGTTTGTCTAAAAGTGTTATAAGCAAATATTATATCCTAAACCTGCAAGGATCCAAAATCAAACAGGAGTTTGCTTCAACAAGTTCTACTATATTACATTCATCGCCTCACTTCTGATCAGTAATAATTAATTTATTTTTAGTAAACTCACATATCAGTGATGAGAGTAAGATAATCTACTTACCCCACCCATTGTAATTCCATGAATAAGTGCAACATATGGTTTCCGGCAAGAACCTCAAAAAAAAAAAAAAAAACCAGAGCTATAATTAATTGTGATGTTTAAAATACATTCACTTTTCCAAAAATCTCATGTTACATGAACTCTGAATATTTTCTTTAGGAAATTTTTTCAAGAAATACCAAAGCAGCTAAATATATGGCTTCTAAAATATGTTCTTTTTAAAATGTCAATCCCTACACAATTCTGATCATCTATTATCATTTAACAACTCAACACTTCCATTTAAAACAAATGAAAGCCTTTTATATCTCAGCTACTGAAAAATATAATTAAGATTTACCTTACAAGCCATGGATGTTTATGTATACAGTTGTATTTTAAGGAACATAATTTGTTTTCAATACAAAGAGAAGTGCAGCATACAGTAAAAAAGCAAGGACTGGGAGTTAGAAGACCCAGATTCCAGTTTCATCTTTGTTATTAACTGGCAAATCAAGTATATTCAATATATATATATATATATAATGGAATGAGATACACACACACACAAATACTGGCAATTCAATATATATACTAGCATTAGGTATATATACATCTATACACACACAAGTTAATGTATTGTATATGTGCATATCATGTATGTATATGATTTATAAATAAATTTCCTCATCTATTAAATAATGAGATTTAATATATGGCCTCAGAAGTGCCTTTCAGCTCAAAAATTCTGTAAAATTTTACTGTGTTCCTTTTTCCTTTTTCCTCTGAGAGGGGGATTGCTTATAACATAAAAATGTAAATCACTGAGCTTCTGTTACTGCTTGTTGCCAATATTACTTCCTTACTGAAGACAAATATAAAAATTCAGTTTTTTGGGTTTCTGTTTGGACTTTTTTTTGATTGAAGTACAGTAGACACAAAATGTTACATTAGTTGCAGGTGTACAAAACAGTGATTCAACAAGTTTATATACATTATGTTATGCTCACCACAAGTGCAGTTACCATCTGTCACCATGCAACACCATTATAATACCACTGACTATATTCCCTATGCTGTACCTTTTATTCCTGCAACTTTTTCATTCCATAATGGGAAGACTGTATTGCTCACTACCCTCTTCACCCATTTTACCTATCCCTCTACTCCCCTCCCCTCCGGCAACCATCAGTTTGCTCTATTTACAGGACTCTTTCTGCTGTTTATTCATTTGTTTTTTAGATTCGACATATAAGTGAAATCACATGGTATTTGTCTTTCTCTGACTCATTTCACTTAGCATAACACCCTCTAGATTCATCCGTGTTGTCACAAATGGCAAGATCTCATTCCTTTTTATGGTTAAGTAATATTCCAGGCAATGTGGAAGGATAAAACTGCAGTTTCAATCCATCTAGCAGTTCTGTAAATATTTCCAGTTTGCCAAATGAGCCATTGAGCCATTGAAATTCTAGAATGAGTTTCATCCTAATTTCATATTTGCAAGTTCACTTCTATAGCCTTCAATCTTGAACATAATTCCCTTCAATCTTGAACTGTAATTCCCTTGGAAACTAGAATTCCCTAGAAACTGTGGAAAGAAATTTCTCTACTGATTGAGATGGAGATACATACATACTTCATTTCAGCTATAGATATAGTTCAGATATAAAATATTAGAAGACAACTGATGCAGGGAATAAAGCCAGAATCTATCAAATTCCTTATTAAACAAAATAGATCATTACAATGTATAGAAATTAAACCTTGAAGGCTTTCTCTCTGTATATTAATATTAAACTCCTTAAACTTCCTAGAGGTTTTCTCCCACCTCCTTTTATTTAGTATAGAACTGCACTAATAGAGTAGCCAAAGGTAGATACTGAAATTAAAATTAACTACAATTAAGTAAAGTTTAAAATTCAGTTTCTTGCTCACTCTAGCCCCATTTCAAGTTCTCATTAGCCACATGAATAAGCCACTCTAAGTAAATCTGATACATAGACTTTTAGACTCAAAGAAGAGATGTCCATTTAATGTAGCTCACTGAGCTAAATCAAGAAATAGTCTCTTTTCCCCACTCCTACTTCAAATACATAGTAATTCTATGAAAAAAAAATTTCGATGTACATCCAAGTTCAAAGCCAAAGAAAGGAAATCCACCAGTGCCAGAATAAACTCAAAATCAATAGCTGAGTGAAGCTACAGCCAGTGATTATGAGTGAACATGCATTTGAGTCAGAAATAAATTCTGGCCCACATAATTTACGAAATGGACTACTTGCAAAAAAACTCATCGGAGGGAGCTATTAGACTCAAAACACTTGACTAGAAAAACTATCTGCTGAGTCAGGAAGTCAATAAATTCCTTCCAAGAAAGGGTGAGAAAAAGCCAAAGAAAGTGAATGCTCAAGCAGATAATAAACACCACCACTACCACCAAACAAAAAAACTTAACACCCCTAAGAAATTTGTAATAGAAGTAATATCTGTAACTTGGTAAAAAAAAAAAAAAATGCGCATACAAAAAGATTACACTTAAAATTGAAAATTTAAAAGCTTTCCTGTGGACATCAGAAATAAGACAACATAGAATCATTCAACATTACAATAGAGGTCCCAGCCAAAATATAAGAAAAGTCATAATATAAAGACAAGAAAGACAGAGTGAAAAAAATTATGTGCAGATGGTATAATTGCCTATGTAGAAAAGCCAAGAAAATCTACAGAAATATCATTAGAATAACAAATTTCAGCAGGGTTGCAGGATATAAGAACTTTCAAATCCAAAGCACTTCAATATGCCAAAAACAATAAATTACAAAATGTAACAGTAAAATTACCATTAAATGTACTAACAAAAAAAAGTAAGCTACCTAAGAATAAAACTTCAAAAAAAAGGCAGCAACATCTTTATGGATAAAGTTACAAAACATTATTAAAGGACATAAAAAATCAAATCTAATTAAAAGTTCCAAACTGGTTTAGGGTGATAGTTACACAAGTTTACTAAAAGTTATTGAATTATACATTTGAAATGGGTAAGTTTTATAGTATGTAAATTATGATTCTGCAAGTTTTTAAGTCTACATAAATAAAGAGACATGCCACATGCACAGATGGGAAGACTCAATGTGAAATATGTCAATTCACCCTAAATTAATCTATAATTGTCATTTCAATCAAAACCTCAACGGAATCTTCTGTGGAACCAGAAAAAATAATTCTATCATATGGAAGATCGAAAGCCCAAGAGCAGCCAAGACAATTCTAAAAGAAAACAAGGGCAACTTAACACTACCAAACAGAAACATATCTTAAAGCTGTAATAATTTTGACATTGTAGTAGCATCATAAGTACAAACAGACCAGTGAACAAAGTAGCCCAGAAACAAACAACGTCACATATAAGAACTTGATATATGACAAAGGTATCATTAAAATCAGTGAAAAAGTCATGAACTGTATAATAAAAGGCATTACGACATCTGGCTTTCTAGTTGAAAAATAAAAGTTAAATGATGTCACATGCAAAAAACAATTCCAAGTACATTAAAGACTTAAGAGTATAAAGAAGTGAGACCATCTTAATAACCTTAGTGTTAAGTGGTTTTTTTAATGCAAAAAAGCAGAAATCATAAAGAAAAACAATGGATACATTTCAACTCATCAAATAAAAACTTGTATATAACAAAAGATAAAGTAGCAGAGAGAAGTGTTCTTATGTATAATCTGCAAAAGTGAGAAACCCAGAATATATAAAAACCTATACCATCAGTAAGAAAAAGACAAATAATCCAACAGAAAGATGAACAAAGGATAAGAAAATCTAAATGATTACTTAACACAAACACCTCCTATCTCACCAATATTCAGTGAAATGCAAATTAAAGTCACAATCAGATATCAGACGTGCAAAGTTTAACACAAAAAATGATGGAAAAGACACGCAGAAAATAAAGTCTTATACTTTAGAGAAGAATCTGGAAACAACTGAAGACATATAAAATATGATCCATTCATCCTGCTTCTATTATTTCTAGAGAAACTTTTGTACATAGACACTAAGGGGACATACCTAACAATCTGTCCTAGTAAAAATTTGAAATAACCTAAAATATCAATTAATGTAGAACAGATACGTCCAGAGGGGTACATTCATAATATAAAATACTATGTAACAGTTATATTCCATGTTATTAAAAACAACTTTGAGGGGTGCCTGGGTGACTCAGTTGGTTAAGCCTTTGGCTCGGGTCATGATCCCGGGGTTCTGGGGTCGAGCCCCACATCAGGCTCCCTGCTCAGTGGGGAACCTGCTTCTCCCTATCCCTCTGTCTGCTGCTCCCCCTACTTGTGCTGTCAAATAAATAAATAAATCTTAAAAAAGAAAACAACTTTGGTATTTACAGTAAATTATTATTTACATAAATTTCAAAAACAGAAAGTAATAACATTTTTGTTCCTAAATATGTAGCAAAAATATTAAGTATGGTCTAGTACACTAAAAATTAATGACAATGGTTACTTCTTGAGAGATAATGGTTGCTTCTGGGGAGAGAAAAAAAATGGTACTGAGGAAAGCAACAAAGTGGATTGAAGTTTACAACCTGTAGTATTGTATTTCTTTCAAATAAATCTTAAAACATCAAGCAAAAATAAAATATTAAGTCTGTTAATTCTGGCTGGTGGGTATATAACTATTTATTATATTATTCCCCGCAATTTAACATTTGAAACACATGTTTGATAAAGGTACTGCTTCACTTCCAGTGAAATCTGGAACATCAACTACAAAGACACTTTCATCCCAGAGTTCAAGAATTAAGAAATGGTATTTCATTTTACATAGAAAACTGAGACCCGAGTTTTTTATTTTTCAAGAAAGCCAGTCTTATGATCAGAATCTGTGTTTTCATATTGATTGCAGGACAAATAGTAATTAATATAGCTTACTAATATTAAAGTGTGAATTGTCCTAGAATGAGCCGAATACTCAGTATTTATGCCTGACATCTAGCACATAGAAGAGTAAATAAGAGTATCTACTGATACATTTTTAACAATTAATACTATGCAGCTTATTTCTTGATTCCATTTTCAAAGCTCTCACTAGAGCACACATACCAATGGCATTGTTCAGCATATATTCTTCTCTAAAGAAATCTTGAGCTATCTTCTGGTTTGCCTTTCCAGCTTCAGAGATCGCTACAAGAAAAAAAAGTGAAGGAAGGAAGGAAGAAGAAAAAGGAAAGATTACAAATTTTTAAAAAGTGCTTTCTAGTGGGGCGCCTGGCTGGCTCACTTGGTAGAGCATGCTGACTCTTGATCTCAGCGTTGTGAATGCAAGCTCCATGGTGGGTATAGAGATTACTTAAAAATAAAATTTTTTTAAAAAGTGCTTTCTGGTTAATACAAAGAGAATAAATTTAAAATATTGTGATGTTAAGTACTGGGGAAACTCTAGAGTGGTTTGTTCAAGTTTTGAAGTGTCCGTGCCACAGACACAGAGTTAGCCCTAGATCCATGGTCCATGTCAAAACTTCAAGGCAAAAATTCTTAAGGACTTCTTACAAAGTGTCATACCTAATTTAGAACATACATATTGCTACAAAATTTATTTTGACACTTTTCTGTAGCACTTGAATAAACAGTTGCTGGATATATATTTCCAATGGTAATATGGCTTAACACAAAGTACATTATACATACAGAAAAATATAAGTACATGTCTGCATGTGTGTATGCACATTTGCAGTTCTACAATATATTCCATCTAGTTAAATATTTCTGCCACATTCATTTCACCATGAAACATTTGTTGAACATCTACTGTATTCCTATTCCAGTCAGTGGTAAGACTACTATCAAAACACTCTCTTCCATACACTGCAAGCTCATATGCCTGTCTTTAAATCTTATGAAAAATTATCTATTAAAATACAAATTAAAATATAAACGTATTTCTTCTTCTATGGGAAAAAGTTACATAAAAATTGTTGACTATAGATTTTTAGACTAATTTTAGAAGTCTGATACATCTTCCTTCAAAATGTTAAAAACGTTCACTTCTTTTCCTGGTTTTTAAAAGAAAGATTTGATGTCTATTTTTGTCCTTCTGTGGCTTTCACTTATATATGCACACCCCCAAACCCTCACCTATTGTTTCTTATTCAGTCCTTACCACTACTTAGCAATTCTAAAAGGACAAGAGTGTAAATTACATTACCTATGGAATGTAGTGCTTTTACCTCAAAAATCTTCTTCGATTTCCTCTTTTATTCTAATCAGTTAATTCCACAGAAGTTAAAATTAAATGACATTCATAATCACATTAAAAAAATTTTTTTTCTGAGTGCCCATTTATCACCCTGGAATTCCACTTCCTGGAATTGAAGACCACTGTTTTATACACGTTAACTAAAATAAATCTGTGATCTGTAACTGTATTTCCAAACATCAATGTAAAGTTAGGCCTATATGCAAAAATAGCTCACAGTTAGAAGAAGCTAAAAACAATACATAAGGCTCTGTCTATCTGTAAACTGACAAGATCACAGGCCCAACTCCAGAGAAATGTTAGCTCCATGCCGGAAAACAATATTTTAAAAATACTCATGTTGTGGGCAAAACAAATTCAAACACAATTCAGTTAACAAATCTATCTAAGCAACTGAAAATTTTAAGAATTAAAAATAGAATAAAAATTGATAGAATTTAAAAAATTAAAATTCAGTTACTTTAAATTTAATAGGTATCTAAAATTATGTCCTAAATCAAACTTGTTTCTTCCCATTCCAAATATAACAGTTTATGTAAACTTGTAAATTTGGTAAATAGATAAAACATATGTATATTTGTGTGTATATCTATATATATACACACATATTATCTATATATACATATATATAAAACATATATAAATATGTGTATATCTATACATATATAGATATACACACATATATATACATACATACAAACACACACAAAATAAAAACCCAAAGGAAAAAACCATCCCTGGACTCCACAAGTTCCATAACAAACAAAATAAAAAATGCAAAAATAGTTTTCAGTATATATAAAATACTGACAACCAGTGGTGAGAAGTACATGACTTTGATCCTGAGATCAAACATATCTTCTCTCTTTTGTCTTAAATAGTTAAATGTATACAGATTGACCTATAGAACTAGAAAGGAGAATTAATCTTTTTATCCCATCTCAGCATGTTTAATTAAACACCTATAAAAATACATTAACAACAGGATGAATTCTACAATTAAGGACATTCTTGCTTTGGGATTATGCACTGGGGGAAAGCACAGGCACAGTCAAGGAAACATGGGAAGGAATGTCATATTTGGAGAATGACAAGTCACTCAACAAGGCCAGATTGTCAGGTTATATGACAAACTGAACTGAGTATCAGCTAAACTAACATAAAAAGTGGACTCACAAAGCATAACTGGACATTTTGTTTAGGGTGATTCAGGGAGAAAGATAGGATATATGAAGGGCACACGTAGTTTTAAAAAAATGCTATTCTCATTTTTCTAATATTAACTACAATGGCTAGCTAAGTCATTATAACAAAAAAATTCTAAGACGTAAAGCAAATTACGAAATATTACAAAAATTTCCTATTAGTTTTATCAGTCTACTGGGAGGGGAAAAAAAAACATTTGGGGGGGTAGTTTTTACCTCTGATATCACCCCCAGCACAGAAAGCCTTTCCACCAGCTCCTTTTATAATGATCAGGAAAGTTTCAGGATCTTGTTCCCAATTCTAGCCAAATGTAAAAGAAGATGGTAAGGCATATTATAAATACAAACTACAAAAAAAAAAAAAAATCTATATGCATATATATGCATACATATGTACATATAAACGTCTGTATAGATAGATATATATCAATACATATAAAGTACAAGCTTTATAAAGTATATCCAAAAGAATGGATCTCAACTTCTTTTTCTTTTCTGACATAAATTAGAGACTATTTCAACAAGTTGCTAGATGAATACATTTTGTAATCCAAATTGCATGATGGCATCTGAAATTTTTGCCATGACAACTTTGAGACCAAAATGAAAAAAATATGGGCTTAAAAATATGTTACAGAAGCTTATAAATCAGTGAAAAAATAGAGAAAGAACATTTCTATTGCAGTGATATAGGGCTCTGCCCTACTGACAAATTTATAAGCAATCAACTGAAACCATGTATACTGATTAAATCTTGAAGTGATTTGAGCTTGGTAAGGACAGCTAATAAATAAGTAGGATGAAAGAGTCAAGAGCCAACGGAAATTCAAAAGACAACAGACTAAAAAATCAGTTAACCAGAGACAGAAAAATTAACAGGAGCTCTATAAATTCTACACTTGAGAACAGAAATATAAACACACAAGGAAGATATGTAGCTGGACAGATGTGGCTGTCTGAAAGGCTAATGCAATACTGGACTACATGAACAGAAATATGGCATTCTAACATGGAAGTTTCTACTTTCCTCCACTCTGGTCTAATTCCAATCTGAAACTCTTGGCTTATTTCTGTTTATTACATTTAAAGACACATTATACGGTGTCCCAAACAGACATGACAGTATGGAAGAGAGACTCATCAAATGAAAACTTAAGGAATTGGTAACCAGGGGAGAATTAGTCTTTGCGGCTGACCATGTGAGATATACTATTTCACTTCATCTCCACCACAATCCTGTGAGATATAATCATTCCCATTTCACAGCTGAGGAAAATGAAGGACAGAGAGATTAACACTGCCAAGCTACACAGTTAATAAAAAGAAATCCAAGTTTTAAGCAAGGTAGTCAGACTGTAAGTCATGCTTTTCCACTGCACCATGCAGTTCACTTAGAACAGAAAAGCTTATGGCCTTCTCTAAGATAGGCTGGCCAAGCAGTTCAAAACCAGCTATCAAAAAGCTGTCACATGGGGACGATGCAGACACCTGGGTGGCTCAGTCGCTTAAGCGTCTGCCTTCAGCTCAGGTCATGACCTCACAGTCCTGGGATCGAGGCCCACAATGGGTTCCTTGCTCAGCGGAGAGTCTGCTTCGCCTTTTCCCTCTCCCCACTGCTTGTGCGCTCTCTCTCACTCTCTGTCTCAAATAAAATCCTTAAAAAAAAAAAAAAAAGCCGTCACATGTAAGGAGATTGGATTTGTATACTCATGTCGCAAGAGGCAGAACCAGTACCACTGGTTAAAAGGTCAGAGAAGCAGAGTGGTAAAACACACAAAGAAACTTGGAGCCATGTAAAAGTGGAAGGGGCCATCTCAGGAGGCCACAAACTCCCTGTCACTAGGGATGCCCAGGATAATCACACAGGGAAATCACAGAAGACAAGAAATCGACAGGGCTTGGAATGCTGATCCCAGATAGTCCATGGAAGAGAATACCAGAAATGTTCTATTGAGATAAACTTTTAAAAGGATCCATATAATATTTTTAGGGAAATTACAAACCTTTAGCTGTGGATAAATGTGCCGAATCATACTAAGGTTCAGAGCATTTAGGAACTTTGGTCTGTTTAGTGTTATCACTCCTGCACAACCTTTTCTTTCCAACAGTACTTCCACTGCATCCGTGTGCTTAGACATTCTCTGTGTGAAAAAAAGAATAACTTTAGGATAAAATTCATTAAGGTTTTGTCACAAGCCAACATCAAACCATATACAGGTATACCTCAGACATACTGTAGGTTCAGTTCGAGACCACCACAATAAAGGAAATATTGCAATAAAGTCAAATGATTTTTGTTTTGTTTTCCCAATGCATTTAACAGTTACTGTTATGCTAACTGTAGTCTATTAAGTATGGAATAGCATTATGTCTGAAAAAATGTACATATCTTAATTAAAAAGTAACTTATTGAGAGGAAAATGATGGAGGTGTAGGAGGACCCCAGGCTCATCTTGTCCCACTAACACAACTAGATAACTATCAAATCATTCTAAATACCCCAGAAACCAATCTGAAGACTGAAAGAACGAATTCCACAACTAAAGGGAGAGAAGAGGCTACTTTGAAGAAGCAGCCAAGTTAAATACATGGTAAAATATCATCAACCGTGGAAGTGTGAGCCTACTTGATAATTATGTTAAACCTGTTTTATGACTGAATAAAGTTGATACTGTGAAAAGAAAAAAATAATTTATTGCTAAAAATGCTAACCATCATCTGAACTTTCAGTGAGTCAGATTCTTCTCACTGGTGGAGAGTCTTGCCTCAATGTTGATGGCTGCTGACTGATCAGGGTGGAAGGTGCTGACGGTGGGGGTGGCTGTGGTCATTTCTTAAAATAAGACAACCGTCAAGTTTGCTTATTGACTGACTCTTCCTTTCACAATTTCTCTGTAGCATGCAATGCTGTCTGATAGCATTGTACCCACATTGTAGAACTTCCAAAATTAGAGTCAATCCTCTCAAACCCTGCTGCTGCTTTATCTTTGAGGCTTATGTAACAGTCTAGATCCTTTGTTACCATTCCAACAATCTTCACAGCATCTTCTACAAGTAGATTCCATTTCAAGAAATCCTTTTCCTTGTTTGTCCATAAGAAGCAACTTCTCACTCATTAAAGTTTTATCGTGAAATTCCCAGCAATTCAGTCACATCTTCAGGTTCCACTTCTAATTCTAGTTCTCTTGCTATTTCCACCATCGCTGCAGTTATTTACTCCACTAAAGTCTTGAACCCCTCAGTCATCCATGAGGGTTGGAATCAACTTCTTCCAAACTCCTGTGAATGTTGATATTTTGACCTCTTCCCATGAATCATGAATGTTCTTAATGGCATCTAGAATGAGGAATCCTTTCTAGAATGTTTTCAATTTAGCCCAGATCCATCAAAGAAATCACTCTCTTTTAGCAGCTATAGCCTTATAAAATATATTTCTTAAATAAGACTTGAAAATCAAAACTGCTCCTTGATCCAGGGCTGCAGAACAGGTGCTATGTGAGCAAGCTCCACGAGAACTCTTGGCTGACCAGGTGCATTGTCAATTAGCCGTATTTTGAAAGGCATCTTCTTTTCTGAGTAGGTTTCAACAACAGGCTTAAAATTTTCAGTAAACCATGTTGTATACAGATATGCTGTCATCCAGGCTTTGTTGTTCCATTTATAAGGCATAGCAGATTTAGCGTAATTCTTAAAGGCCCTTGGATTTTCAGAAAGGTCGTGAGCATTGGCTTTAACTTAAAGTTAACCCCTATTAAGAAAGTTGGCCTGTCCTTTGAAGCTCTGAAACCAGCCATTGACTTCTCCTCTCCAGCTATGCAAGTCCTAGATGGCATCTTCTTCCAATAGAAGCCTGTTTCATCTATATTGAAAATCTTGTTTAGTGTAGTCACCTTCATTATCTTAGCGAGACCTTCTGGATTACGAGCTGCATCTTCTACATCAGCATTTGCTGCTTCACCTTGCATTTTTACATTATAGAGATGGCTCCTTTCTTTAAACCTCATTTTACTAACCTCTGCTAGCTTCAAACTTTTCTTCTGCAGGTACCTCACTTCTCTCAGCCTTCACAGAACTGAAGAGACTTAGGGCCTTATTCTGCATTAGGCTTGGATTAAGAAAATGCTGTAGCTGGTTTGATCTATCCCAACTAAAACCTTCTCCATATCAGTAAAAGACTATTTCACTTTCTTACTCATGTGTTCACTGGAGCAGCACTTGTAATTTCCTTCAAGAACTTTTCCTTTGCATTCACAACTTGGCTAACTACTGCAAGAGGCCTAGCTTTTGACCTATTTTGGCTTTTGCCGTCCCTTCCTCACTAAGCTTAATCATTTCTTAGCTTTTGATTTAAAGTGTGAGGCATGTGACTCTTCCTTTCACTTGGAGGCCACAGTAGGATTACTAATTGACCTAATTTCAATGCTGTTGTATTGAACAGGGAGGCCCATGGAGAGGGAGATGAGAGAGAAGGAGATCGATGGAGCAGTCAGAACAGACACAACATTTATCAATTAAGTTCACCATCTTATATGGGCACAGTTCATGGTGCCTCCAAAACAATTACGACAGTAACATCAAAGATCACTGATCATTGTTCACCAAAACAATAGTGAAAAAATTTGAAATATTCTGAGAATTACCAAAATGTGACACAGAGACACACAGTGAGAAAATGCTATTGGAAAAATAGCACCAAAAGATTTGTTCTACTGACTCAGGGTTGCCACAAACCTTCCATTTGTAAAAAACACAGTGCCTGCAAAACACAATAATACGAGGTATGCCTGTACATCAACACATATCTTTCACACAATGGTAACTCATAAAATGGATTACTAGGTACATCCAACAAAGATTTCTAAAATTATTTAGATTCTGTAGGTAATCAAAATATCCATACCAAAACTGTATACACAGTATATACAAAATATACACATAGTAATTAAATCTTTTAATTTTTGAATGAATGGAGTCAACTGATTTAGAATAGAACCTAGTCCTAGAATTACTTGGACTATGAATAATAAAGACAATGTGTTTACAATGCTACCCACCCACTCTGTTCATGGACACATATATTTTTACATATAGAATGTATCTCTAGAAAGATACACAAGACACTGCTAAAATGGTCGCCTCCAAGAATGAAAATCAGACATATGAGAGAGGGGTGGGAAGACTTTTTGCTGTATAGCCCCTTTGAACTTTTTGAATTTTGTACCATGTATATTTACTACCTATTCAACACAGTATTTGAATATTAAAAAAAATAATAAGAGTAATAAATAAGATTTAAAAGGTCCTAAGCCATCTCCAGAAGGGAACTTCATTAATAGGCTTTATTCCAGAGGACTTCTTGTTTGACTATGGGGTCCCCTGAACCCCAGTAATGATCCCACATGTGTGGGGGTGTTGGGAACACAGGACACATGCATATACATGTGCACTGACAGAAGCCCCTATTTCCTGCTAAACCACACACTGGCTTCATGGAGCACTCCAGAAGGCTGTAAGGAAGGGTTTTCATGAAGGAAGGCCCAGGGAGCTATGAGCATCTTTGTTCTCCCACTGGATATTCAACTGTATATAAGGAAAAACAAATGTTAAATCATTTAAGGAGAGTACATAAATTTGTTTCAGTACATGTTGTTGCAAAATAGTGTTTCTACTTATGTTCTTATACATCTGTTGTTGTGTTTATTCATCCTCTAAGTTCTGACTTTAAGAAATAACAGTAAGTCTATTTTTTAATCTGTTCAAAAAAAAAAAAAAGTACTAAGCTATATGACTTTTCTTACCTTATTGGTACTAAAAAAAAAAAAAAAAAAAAAAAAAAAAGTTGTGAAAGAAAACTATATACAAAAATCACAAAAGAAACCAGACCAAAAGGATACCAAGTCCACAAGCAGACACAGCCTTCCCCAGACTTCACCTACCGCCTTCTCCTTCACAGTCTGATTCTAGCAATTGAAAGTGCCTGGCTTCTTAGATTTTCTTCCAAGTTCCTACTGACCCACTTGTGTTATTAGCAGGTGAGTAGGAAGATGAAGTAGGAAGGTGAGTAACTTTTCTGACCCTCCAACTCCTCCTCTAGACCCTTTCACAGCTTCTGTCAGTATTGTGGAAGATCTTATTCCCATAATCTTTTATTCCATAAAACTGTAGGGGAGGAAAAATAATTTTCCCTCTACCCTTCCAGATTCTTAGCTAAGAGCCCCCCTGTTATAAAGACTATTAACAGTAGAAAATTTTCATTTCTTTAAGGGGCCCTACAAAGATGTGAGATCCAAAAGCAGCCAGGCAACTGAGGCTCATAAACCATCTTGAGCTAAGGAAAGAAACAGGGTCTGGGGCTTCAAAGGGGAGGAAAGCAATTCGCCAGGAAGGAAAAAGAGCAAATGTTTAGTAAACAAGTATTTGCCCTCCCATGCAGATAAGTCTCAAATATAAAAAAGTTATATTGTGTGTATCCTTGCTCTCTTCCTGATACAATCCTCCTTTCTAATTTCTTTCAGTCAGTTGAGAGGGAGGGGAAAAAGCGTTTCCTGAGTCTGCTGGATCTTGATTGCCTTCAACCCAAAATAATTCACATGCCAAAGTGACAGATTTTTAAGGGTGGTATATTCTCCCTTTTGAGACTTTTCTTGCTCTTGAGGTAGGCCTGTATTGCTATATATTTCTCTCTTATGATTGCTGTTGCTGCATCCCAAAGATTTTGGACCATCGTGCTTTCATTTTCATTTGTTTCCATGTATTTTTTTAAATTTCTTTATTTCCTGGTTAACCCATTCATTATTTAGTAGGATATTCTTTAACCTTCATGTACTTGTGGTCCTTCCAAATTTTTTCTTGTGGTTGACTTCAAATTTCATAGTATTGTGGTTGGAAAATATGCATGGTATGATCTCACTCTTTTTGAACTTGTTGAGGCTGATTTGTGACCCAGTACGTAATCTATTCTGGAGAATGTTCCATGTGCACTCAAAAAGGATGTGTATTCTGCTGTTTCAGGATGAAATGTTCTGAATATACCTGTAAGGTCCAACTAGTCCACTGTGTCATTCAAAGCCCATGTTTCCTTGTTGATTTTCTGCTTAGATGATACACCCATTGCTGTAAGTGAGGTGTTAAAGTCCCCTATTATTGCATTATTATCAATGAGTTTCCTTATGTTTGTGATTGATTTATATAATTTGCTGCTCCTAGGTTGGGCACATAAATATTTACAACTGTTAGATCTTCTTGTTGGACAGACCCTTTTGTTATGATACAGTGCCCTTCATCTTTTGTAACAGTCTTTGGTTTAAAATCAGTTTGTCTAATATAAGTATCGCTCCTCTTTCTTTCGATGTCCATTAGCAGGATAGATGGTTTTCCAGCTCCTTTCAATTTGCAGGTATCTTTAGGTCTAAAATGAGTCTCCTGTAGGCAGCATATAAATGGGTCTTATTTTTTTATCCATTCTGATACCTTATGTCTGATTGGAGCATTTAGTCCAGTTATATTCAGAGTGATTACTGATAGATATGAAAATAGTGCCACTGTATTACCTGTGAAGTTGGTGTTTCTGGATATTTTCTCTGTTCCTTTCTAGTCTTTGCTGCTTTTGGTCTTCTTTCCCACTCAGTCTCATTTAATATTTCTTGCAGGGCTAGTTTAGTGGTCATGAATGCCTTTAGTTTTTGTTTGTCTGGAAGACGCTATCTCTCCTTCTCTTCTGAATGACAGCCTTGCTGGATAAAGTATTCTTGGCTGTGTATTTTTCCCATTCAGCATACTGAATATTCATGCCACTCTCCTCTGGCCGGACAAATTTTCTGTGGAGAGATCTGCTGCTCACCTTATTTATTTTCCCCGGTAGGTTAAGGATTTCTTTTCCCTTGCTGCTTTCAGGATTCTTTCCATATCTCTGTATTTTGCAAATTTTACTATAATGTGTTGGTGTTGGCTTGCTTTTGTTGATTTTGATAGGAGTTCTCTGTACCTCCTGGATTTGGATGTCTGTTTCCTTCCCCAGATTAGGGAAGTTTTCAGCTATAATTTGCCAAAATTTTTTCCTTCTCCTCTTCTTCTGGGGCTCCTATGATATGAATGTTACTAAGCTTTATGGAGTCGCTGAGTTCCCCAAGTCTACATTTGTGATCCAATATTTTTCTTTCCCTCTTCTTTTCAGTTTTTTTTTTTTCCCCTTGTGGGGGGTTAGGTTTGAGACAGAGAGAATACGTGTACACGTGAGTGGGAGGAGGGGCAGAAGGAAAGGGAGAAACCAGCTCCCCACAGAGCAGGGAGCCCGACACAGGGCCTGATCCCAGGACCCTGAGATCATGACCTGAGCCAAAGGCAGCCACTTAACCAAATGAGCCACCAAGGCACCCCTCAGCTTCATTATTTTCCATAATTTTATCTTCTATATCACTTATTCATTCCTTTGTATCTTCCATCCTTGTGGTCATTAGATCTAGTCAGTTTTGCATTTTGGTTATAGCATTTTTTTATATTGGTCTGACTAGTTTTTAGGTCTTTATCTCTTCAGTAAGGGACTCCTTGGCATCTTCTATGCTTTTCTCAAATCCAGTTAGTATCCTTATGATTGTTGTTTTAAATTCTGGTTCAGGCACATTACTTATATTAATGCCCTGGCCATGATCTCTTCTTGTTCTTTCTTTTGGGAAGAATTCCTCCATCTTGGCATTTTGTCTAGGTATCTGTGTATGTGTTAGGAAAGCCTGTTACGTTTCCTGCTCCTGAGAGTAATAGCTATATTAAGAAGAAGTCATATACCGCCCAGGGCCTGACACTTCACTAAGGATTTCTGGTTTATATTGTATGCATTCTGTTGCTGTGTTTTCACTGCTCTTTCCTTCAGATCAGTCCTCTGAAGAGTTTCTCCTTCCCTGAAGCAGAGAATATTTGGACCTTGTCCACTGTGTGGCAAGTTTTAACTAGATGTGGTTTGGTCTGCTTCTTAAAAGCAGCTAGATCCTATTTCCCCTACAGCTGAAGCTTCGCAGTACTCTATAGTCAATAGACTGGTGGGTGAGAGATGGGGGGGGGGGGGGGGCACNGGGGGGGGGGGGCACACTTGCTCTAGTGAAAAAAACACTGCACAGGGAGGTGAGGCTTGGTGTATGCGGCTCAAGCCTCCACTGTGGGCACTGTGCTACTCACTGAAGCTCCTCTGTGCCGATGGGTGGGGGTAAAAATGATATCAGTCAACTCTCTCGTCCCCAGAGAGGGGAGTTTGTGCCTGCCACTGTTCAGCAAACACTCACAAAAGAGAAAACAATCTCCCCACATTTGTCCCAGGCTTCCCTCAGATCCCTGCCTTCACCCTTGGTCCAAGCTGTCTGCCCACCCGGTGGCCCAGTGCTCCTCTGTTTTATCTCAAGCATGCTGGCTGGGTTTCAAAACCCCACATTTTAGGTACACAGCATGGTGCCAATGTGCACGGATCCTTTGGGGGAGGGTCTCACCAGGCTCTGGTTGGTGCCGGTTTGTCCCAGAAAGGCAGGTGCATGAATGCACAGGGGCTTGGAGTGTATGGTTAAATGCAGCAAAAAGCTGGCATCCAGGTTAGCTGTCCTCAGCAGCTGTCTCTACTGCTATGCTAATGAACCGGGCAGCTCAATGATGCCCATCGGCTCGTTTGTCCCTGGAGAGGCAGTGCCAAGTCTCCCAAATACACTCCAAGAAAGGGAACGGTCTCCCAGTGCAACCCAGGGGACCTTTAGACCACGCTGTCCACTCCTGGGCCTCTGCTGTCCTCCACAGACCACCTCTATACCTGCCAGGCTCCACCCCAGTGATAGCACAGACTTCTACAATTTCAGACTTTGAGCTCCACTGCTTGTAAAAACTTGTGATTATCAGCCCCTCTTGTTTTGGGGAAGTGTTCTTCTTGTGCAATGCCCTGTGCCCGGCATGCACACTTACGCTCGCACTCAGCCTCTCTCTCCTCTCTCCCTGATCAGGGCTCCCTCCCTCCAAAGCACCCATGATTCTTTTCTCCCCCAAAATCAGGTCTCCACACCTCCTATCTTCCACGACCTGCAGTTTGTTCTCTCAGTTTTCAGTTCGACTTTCTTGGTGTTGGAGTGATTTGGTATCCAGCTGTGTTCAAAGGGTGAGGCAACTGCTCCCCTTCAATACCCATAGTGATGCTATTTACTGGATTAATGCTTACTCATATGAAAAGACAGATAATACACTATAAAAGCTGCACTTTTAGATACCCACATCATTCTAAATCTTAAAATACAGATAAAAGTTTTCATATCATATAAACATGTTAAATACAAGTATTAACAAATTTTCTCTCTATACTAATTAAATTTGTTTGAACGAGGTCAGATTTACCAGTCTCCCACCAAAAAAAGGTTTATGATCATTTTCACTGAACAGTTTATATAAATTATCACCCAATACCAGAGGCAAATCCTTTAAAACTTTATTATTTGGTTTCAGCTCAGAGGTGTTGAGAGCTGAAAAGATGCTCATCCTGACCTTGTAACAAGAAAAAAGACTGAACAGACTGCAAAGTAATGGTTTCCGTCAAGCTCAATCACAGAACTGAGGTGACAGGGCAAATGGCTGCAATAAAATCTGGAGAGAGACAGGGCTTTCAGAGAGACACAGGACCAGAATATTTGCTAACTTCAGGCAAAAGCTTTCAGGAAGATTAATTAGAATTCTTGATGACTTGCTAGAGCCAGTGTGGGCAAATGTGATAATATGAAGCTCCTGGGGGTGACAGTCATGCAGGGATTTCCATTCTGGCTGGCTTTTCCTCCTGGAACCCAACCAGGCTCTCCCAGGGAAGACGAGAGAAAGCTTCTGTGTGTGGTGTTGGCTGGGGTAGAGAAACAGCAGGTTCAGCTAAATCCTTTCCCCTTGTCTTCCATAAAAAAAAAAAAAGGAGTGAGGAAGGACTTCAAAGCCTGTAGCCCAGGGTTCTGGTGGAGCCTCACTGCAGTGGGGGAAGGAAATGGAGAACTACAAAATAAAAGCCTTAATCTCAAGGGAGAAGCACCTTAAAACCATTGCCAAGGACTTCAGTGTTCACCAAATGCAACTGGAGAAAAGAAACAGGGGGCAAAGGAAAAGGAGAAAAAAAGCAGCCTATCCCTGGAGGAGGGACAGGAACATCCCTGAAACTCTGGTTCACAGTGCCCTCCAAACATTAAGGCTCAATGGAATGCAACACAAAAAGCATGATCCTAAAAGAAAAACACTGATAAACTGAATTTCATCAAAGTTAAAAACTTCCATTCTGCAAAAGATACTATTAAGAGAATGAAAGACAAGCCAGAAATTGGAAGAAAATACTTGCCTTACACATATCTCAGTAAGAAAGGGGCACCTGGGTGGCTCAGTCAGTTGATTTTGGCTCAGGTCATGATCTCGGAGTCAGGAGATTAAGCCCCATGTCGGGACCCGCGCTGGGCATGGAGCCTGCTTAAGATTCTCTGTCTTCCTCTCCCTCTGTCCCTCCCCACCACCCACTCTCTCTCTCTTAAAACACACACACACACACACACACACACACACACACACACACACCCCACACCCCAACAAGAAAAACAACCCCATATTAAAAGGGGCAAAAAAAAAAAAAAAAAAAAAAAAAAAAAAAAACCTGAAGATCTTCACCAAACATAGAAGAATGACAAACACAGAAAATGCTCAAAAATCATATCATTAGCAAAATGCAAACTAAAACCACAATGAGATACCACCACACACATTAAAATGGCTAAAGATACAGAACAATAGACACCCTCATTCTTCGTTGGTGAAAATGTAAAATCGTATGACCACTTTGGGAGATAATCTGGCAAATTTTTATAAAGTTACATATAGATTTACCATACAACCCAGCTGTTGCACCACACATATTTACCCAAGTGAATTAAAAATTTATGTTCGCACAAAAACCTGCACAAAAATGTTTAGCGTCTTCGTTCATAATTGGTAAAAACTGAAGGCAACCAAAATGCTTTGACACAGAAATGGACAATTTATCCCAAAATGGAATACCATTCAGTGATAAAAAGGACCAAGTTATCAATTCACACAACACAGATGGATCTTAAATGCATTCTGTCAAGTGAAAGGATCCAAACCCCAAAGCTTATATATTGTATGATTCCATTCATAAGACATTCTATAAAGGACAAAACTATAGAGGGATAAAACAGATCAGTGGTTGGGGATAGAAGAAGCTAAGGGAAAGCACAGGGAAAGTTTTAGGGTGATGGAACTGCTTATATGGTCTTGGGGTGGTGGATGCATGATTTATGCATCTGTCACAACCCACAGACATGTAGGTCACAAAAAGTAAACCTTTTTCTTTTGTATAGTCTGTATACATTGAGGACAGCTAAGATGTAATGGGATCCCAACATGGAATGCAGACTGTGACAAATCTAATTGAATTACACATGTATGACAACCTCACTGAGTAATCATGGTGGTAGCTGCAGGGGAGCTGACCTAAGTAACTTCAGAAAACAGTCATCTGAATATAAAAGGAACTGTACATCAATACCGTGCTCTAGTTGGTAAATTAATTTTTCATGGGAGTGGTTAACAATTGTGAAACTGCTTTGCATGTCCACTAAGGTGAAACAAGTAACAGAGGAAAGTGACAGATATGCAAGAAGGGAAGCTATAATGAACCCTGCCCTATGGTACTGGGGATGTCATCAGTATGAACTCATGCTTAGCTTATATATATACACATAAAATAGAGAAATAACCATAGATATGTAGAGATACATGGGTTAGTACACATTGTATATTCTGCTATACACACATACCTTACCCTAGCTCTCTCCCCCTGGAGAAAGCCATCATACCCCAGTATCAAAGAGCACTCCCAGAGCTCAGATCTTGATGTCTAAATGTTATTCTCCGATAAAGACAGCCAGGGCTCCTTGAAGAAATGGCTAACTCCAGATAAGGAAAACATGAGGAGCCCAGAGCACATATTCTAGTACCAAAAAGTAAGGAGGTGTTAAAATATATATATTATAAGGAAAAACAAAGCTGGGGGCATCACAATGCCGGATTTCTAGCTGTACTACAAAGCTGTGATCATAAAGACAGCATGGTACTGCACAAAAACAGACACATAGACCAGTGGAACAGAATAGAGAACCCAGAAACGTACCCTCGGCTCTATGGGCAACTAATCTTTGACAAAGCAGGAAAAAACACCCAGTGGAAAAAAGACAGTCTCTTCAATAAATGGATGGTGCTGGGAAAATTGGACAGCTATATGCAAAAGAATGAAACCTGACCACTCTCTCACACCATATACACAAAGACAAAATCCAAATGGATGAAAGACCTTGATGAGAGACAAGAATACATCAAAATCCTAGAGGAGAACATAGGCTGCAACCTCTTTGACATCGGCCGCTGCAACCTCTTTGACATCGGCCACAGCAACCTTTTCCATGACACATCTCCAAAGGCAAGAGAAATAAAAGAAAAAATGAACTTGTGGGACTTCATCAAGATAAAAAGCTTCTGCACAGCTAAGGAAACAGTCAAAAAAACTAAGAGGTAGCCCATGGAATGGGAGAAGATATTTGCAAATGACACTACAGATAAAAGACTGGTATCCAAGATCTACAAAGAACTTCTCAAACTCATGGGGCGCCTGGGTGGCACAGCGGTTAAAGCGTCTGCCTTCAGCTCAGGGCGTGATCCTGGCGTTATGGGATCGAGCCCCACATCAGGCTCCTCCGCTATGGGCCTGCTTCTTCCTCTCCCACTCCCCCTGCCTGTGTTCCCTCTCTCGCTGGCTGTCTCTGTCAAATAAATAAATAAATAAAATCCTTAAATAAAAAAAAAAAGAGAACTTCTCAAACTCAATACATGAGAAACAAATAATCAAATCAAAAAATGAGCAGAAGATACGAACAGATGCTTTTCCAGTGAAGACATACAAATGGCTATCAGACACATGAAAAAAATGTTCAAAATCATTAGCCATCAGGGAAATTCAAATCAAAATCACATTGAGATACCATCTTACACCAGTTAGAAAGGGCAAAAATGAACAAGGCAGGAAACAACAAACGTTGGCGAGGATGTGGAGAAAGGGGATCCTTCTTACACTGTTGGTGGGAATGCAAGTTGGTACAGCCACTTTGGAAAACAGTATGGAGGTCCCTTAGAAAGTTAAAAATAGAGCTACCCTATGATCCAGCAATTGCACTACTGGGTATTTACCTCAAAGATACAGACGTAGTGAAGACAAGGGTCATATGCACCCCAATGTTCATAGCAGCATTGTCCACAATAGCTAAATTGTGGAAGAAGCCGAGATGCCCTTCAACAGATGACTGGATTAAGAAGATGTGGTCCACATATACAATGGAATATTACTTAGCCATCAGAAAGAACAATTACCCAACATTTGCAGCAACATGGACAGGACTGGAGGAGATAATGCTAAGTGAAATAAGTCAAGCAGAGAAAGACAATTATCATATGGTTTCACTCATTTATGGAACACAAGAATAGCAGGATGATCGGTAGGAGAAAGAAGGGAAGAATGGGGGGG